>NC_092114.1:30065015-30365015 GCF_045679555.1 Salvelinus alpinus
TACTTCATGACTATATCTGTAGTCTGTGTGTACAGATTTGAAAAGTACGGTAGAGGACAAAAGCATCAGTATTCAAGTTCAGTGGTCCTCTGTTGAAACATTTGAGACAGTGGTATAAGAGTCCAACTGAATGACAAAAACATTCCTACAATGTTTCTCTCCCTTCTCACAACCACCGACCCTACAGCAACATGACACAAGTCTGCCTACATGTGTTTATGTGTAATGATAGAAATAAAAACAAATCCATGTCGTACACCAATTGGTGACCAGCCTGAATGGGCTTCTAAGACACGATATCAAGTATGTGCGCACAAAACATTTTTACAGTGAAATTAAATGCATAATTAGCAATCAAAGTACACTTTTCACCTGTAAAATCAAACCGCATGTTTTGATTTAACAATTTGCACCAAAACGAAAAATAGGAAATGGGTATAACAAGTTTAAAATAAAAAATGTCTCCTTTTGACATGGAAATAAACAACAAAAATGTCTCCAAGTGGAGATGTGTTGATAGGTTAGCAACGTTAACCTTTGGCAGTTCGAATAACCTCGATGTATTTGACTTCCTGTCTGTTTGCTCCCCTATTCTTCAAATGGGAGGTCTATCACAAAACACTTTAATGATTAAGTGATGGGACCATGTCTGTCAATGATGGACTTCAGTTAGTTCATAACCCAAAATCATTACCTACAAGAACATGTCATGATTTACAACATAACCCCCTCTGGAAAATGATAGCGTGCCAAACATATACACCAAAGGATGTTTGAGGGGAGGGCGGATCATAATAATGTCCGGAACAGGAGCGAATGGAATGGCATCAAACACATGGCCATTCCAACCTTTACCACAAGCCCATCCTCCCCAATTAAGGTGCCACCAACTGTCTGTGATATACACACATACAACTGCTGCACCAACAACTCAAACTGTAAGCTTGAAATAAGAGAGATTCCTCTCAACAACAAATAAAGACATTCAATCAAAGCTCTTCCTCAGGTGACTAGCTAAGGCCACACCGAGACAGACGTGAAGTAGCAGCGTTTACCCTGATTACATAGGTCCATCTATGCTTTTACCACATTCCCCTTGTCTCAAAACAGTTTAGAAAGGAGACTTAACACTTCTCTGTGGTCATTCATTGTCATTGTCAGTTTACTTTGAACTAGAGGGGTTGAGTTTAACTAGCCCTAACCCCCTTTAGAATCACCCTCTCTTTAGGCAGTAAGCACAACATCCTTTTGGATTAGTCTGCCTAAATAAACCACAAACATACACCCAAGGTGTAGAGCGGGGCTCTAATCCTGTTCCTGGAGAACTAGCTTCCTGTAGGTTCCAACCCCAGTTGGACCTAACCTGATTCAGTTTATCAACCAGCTAATTGGTAGAATCAAGTGTGCTAGACAAGGGTTGGAGCAAAAACCTACAGGAGGGTATCTCTCCGGGAACAGGGTTGGAGCAAAAACCTACAGGAGGGTATCTCTCCGGGAACAGGGTTGGAGCAAAAACCTACAGGAGGGTATCTCTCCGGGAACAGGGTTGGAGCAAAAACCTAAAGGAGGGTATCTCTCCGGAAACAGGGTTGGAGCAAAAACCTACAGGAGGGTTCCTCTCCGGGAACATGGTTGGAGTTAAAACCTACAGGAGGGTATCTCTCCGGGAACAGGGTTGGAGTTAAAACCTACAGGAGGGTATCTCTCCAGGAACAGGGTTGGAGTGGCGCAGCGGTCTAAGGCACTGCATCTCAGTGCTAGAGGTGTCACTACAGACACCTGTAGATCGAATCCAGGCTGTATCACAACCGGCCGAGATTGGGAGTCCCATAGGGCGGCGCACAATTGGCCCAGCGTCGTCCGGATTTGGCCGATGTAGGCCGTCATTGTAAATAAGAATTTGTTCTTAACTGACTTGACTAGTTAAATAAAGGTTCAATTAATAAAAAAATAAAAACCTACAGAAGGGTATCTCTCCGGGAACAGCGGTGGAGTTAAAACCTACAGGATGTTAGCTCTTCGGGAACAGGATTGGGGAGCCTGCTGTAGAAAAGCTAAACAAAAAATCTAAATAGTCAGTCACATATCATATTGCACATCTACACAATGTTAAAAGGTTATTCTCTAAGAAGGGTTGTACAGTCGCAAACGTGTCCTGCACACACAGAAACAAGACAAAGAAATATTACACATCCATCTTCTGCTTGCGTCTGAACGTTTGCGTTCATGGTTATTACTTCAACAATAAAGACCATTTAGCTTCACAGTACGATAACTTTTAAGTCTTAAGCCTTTCCCCTCCCCTGTAACCGTGACACATTTGCCCACTAGTTCAACTTGTTTGTGAAGGAAAAAGATCATGTGAAGTGAGTGGCAGAATAAGAGGGTTCTCTTGGGAGGTCAGGGTTCATAGTTCATTGGGGTAGCTGGTCGAGGTGTGTCAGAGTGGGTGGATAAATGGGCTTTGTGGTCCACAGCCACAGGCCTCAGGCCCAGTGTCCATGGTCATATTCATTAGGGTACACCTTAGCAAAAGGTTTTGCAATGGGGGGTGGGACGAGGACAACGACAAGCATTTCTTATTGGACAAGTTCAGGTATTACCTCCTCATTTCAGTAAATGTTCTTCCATTTGGTGCCTAATGAATACACCCCAGGTTCTGACCTTAGTTCTGGTCTAGGGATGGACCTTGAAGGCCAGCAGCTGCTCAGAGTGCATGTTATTGAGGGAGCGGAGGTCGGGCAGTCTGAGGAGCAGCTTGGTAAATATGGCCGACTCGTTAGGGTGGTTCTTAGTGATGAGGCCCCTCAGGTGCCGGATCAGAGTCTCCTGAAGAGCCTCCACAGAGTTTACGTTTTCAATCCCTGAGCGATCTAGAAGACAAAAACCACAGTAGAACGTTATTAGACTTGGTTCCTATACTTTTCTCTGATCACCATGCATCCTGTATGTCTCTATGACATGAAGCTCGACCAACTGATATGGATAGAATATGTTAGTAAGTAAGGAAACACTCACTATAATACAATGCATGCTTTCCAACACAACAAACATAGATAGCTACACTACTCTCTTGGTAGGAAGCCCTACAGTACCATAACAACTCACAGTATTAAGTCAGTTTCTATGGGACCTATAAGAAAGTCTATATAAAGGGACAGGAAGTGCGAATCCTGTGAGTGGGGTCACAAGGTCACAGTTCGTGAGCCTACCGGCAGAGATGAGGACGACAGCGGTGAACAGGCTCATTTCCTCCTCGCTGAGGCCGAGCCCCATCAGCTTGTCGCTGAAGTCCATCATGGAGGTCAGGAAGTCGCCGGCGCCCATGGCTTGTAACGTCTCCACGCTGTACTTGTTACCACCCAGAAACGTCACTGTGCGATCTTTCACGTCAAACAGGGACGCAAAGCGCACCACTAGCACCTGGTGAAGTGACAGCAGACACTGGGATAAGTCTGGGTGAAGTGACTGCAGACGCTGGGATAAGTCTGGGTGAAGTGACTGCAGACGCTGGGATAAGTCTGGGTGAAGTGACTGCAGACGCTGGGATAAGTCTGGGTGAAGTGACTGCAGACGCTGGGTAAGTCTGGGTGAAGTGACTGCAGACGCTAGGTAAGTCTGGGTGAAGTGACTGCAGACGCTAGGTAAGTCTGGGTGGATCAACTGCATTTCAATGATGGCCTTATCGGTTCGGTTTTTCTACTGTTTTCATTCACATACATGTGAGACAATGGATAAGGGGTAGAGAAGAGAAGAGAATACAATAAAAGGTTAATACAAGTGAGTGTTCTGAGAGTGGTCTTTACCTCAAAGGTACCAGCCTTGAGCAGGCTGACCTGGTCATGTTGGGAGAGGTCTCTGAAGCCTGGGATCCGCTTGGCAAATTCCACCACCTCCCTGACAGCTGGGGTGAAACTGTGGCTGAACTCCTCCCAGATCCCATGGCCTGACTTATGGGGGTTCACATGGGGAGACGTGTTCATGGGACACAGCTGAGGACAGAGAGAGATGAGAAGGGAAAGAAGGACTTGGGTTAGGAGGCATAAACGACATATCATTCACATACTTATTAAATGGTAGATAAGGCGAGTACCCCAAATACAATGTGTTATGTTAACCCAATCTAAAGGTGTGAACACGCCCCCTCTAGAGATCAACTGTGGTGTTCCACAGGGATCGACTCTTAGACTTCAATTATTTCTCAAGTGCTTTGAGAATAAAGTGTTATATAAATGTAGTTGATCATTATATGACAAATCATAACATGTATATTA
Organism: Salvelinus alpinus; assembly: GCF_045679555.1. Lineage (NCBI taxonomy): Eukaryota > Metazoa > Chordata > Actinopteri > Salmoniformes > Salmonidae > Salvelinus > Salvelinus alpinus. The sequence continues at coordinate 30,069,290 of NC_092114.1, forward strand.
AATTAACTATAATATATCATACACTCCTTCTCCATCTGTCTATCTTGGACTCACCAGATGCATCCTGTTGCCCATGTTCCACAGTAGTTCACTGAATCCTCCATGGGAATTGGAGGTGGCCTGGCTAGTGCTGTTGTTGCCTCCTCTCAGGCCATGGTGGGCGTAGGATGGGCAGTGGCCACTAGGGGAGCTGGTGGGCAGTCTGCCTCTGCTGTAGGGGCAGTGGTCCTCCTGGCGATGGTGGCTGTCAGGGCCCTGAGGCCCAGTGTTGGTGGGCCTCTCCTGAGCCTGGTAATGGGCCTGAGTGGCTGTGAATGAGGCCAGGTCATTTTGGTGGTTCTGGTTCTTAATCTGCTGGTTCCCGGCCTCCTGCTGGTTCCGGTTCCTCTCGTCTATCCTCTTTCCAGTGTCACTGACATGTTGCTCCGCCCCCGGGGAGGTCAGCTGGGCGTAGGCCTGGGACTGGGGGGAGGGTCTACCTTGCTCCTGGTTGTACATGAAGGTCTCCTGGTGGACCCGGGTCACCGAGCCAATCACCTCCTCTGACCCACAGTCTGAAGCACTCGACGGAGACACGGAGTTAGGGCTGGGGCTTTTATTCTTGGTGACCGCAGGAGCAGGAGCTGGAGAGCTGGTCTCCTCAGATTGGTTGGACCCGGGGGAAGTGGCGGGAGAGGTGGAGGAGGAGGGGACGGAGCCTAGGCCAGAATCAACATATTGGGGGCGGGGCTCCACGGGGCAGGCTGGCGACTGAAGCTGATTGGCCAGGGGGAAGGGTGTGTTGCAGTGGAACTGGCTGTGTAGCTGGCTGTTGTTCATCATGTTGTTCACGGCACTCTGCATCTCTAGCAGCATGCGCTGCTTCTCACGTTTTGGGATGCGGCCGAAACGCACAGCTAAGGAGGAGAGAACATTTAGAAAGGGTCCTTGACAAAATATATGCTTGTCTACGGATGATCAAATACTGTAAATCCCTGTTTGAAATTAACAACCCGACTCTTTTCTTCATCTACTTCTTTCTCAATCATATATTTATCTAACCCATGACAACCCACAATAACGGTAATACACCATGTATTATTGTAACTGGAGAGGGGATGTAGTTATATAAGGTAATAGAAACATACAGTCCTTGGACATGCCGACCAGCAGACACTTCTTGAAGCGACACTGCTGGCAGCGGTTCCTGTTGATCCTCATGATGGCACAGCTCTCGTTCTTCAGGCACTTCTTATACTGGATGTTCTGCTGGATGCTCCGACGGAAGAAACCCTAGAGACAGACAGACGGACACACTGGGAAGTCAGAGTTTTCATAAATGTTTTATAAGTGGGTCTTTTTCTAGAGTTACATCCGTGTTGGGGGGTTTTGCACTTTGTCCATTTGTATGCTGAAATCTAGAAGATATTATTTATATGAATAATTAATTATTTGATATAAAATTTGGCCATAGAAAAATGAGCCCCCTAAAACAGAGTGTATTAGGGTGCATGACGCCTCTCGGCTTTAGGAGGTAGAAGGGGAGTTAATGTATTTTTTTAGTGGGTAGATCAGCTTTAATATTGCAGATTGGTTGTGGCTTCCATCAATGTAATTGTCTGCATCATTTCCAATCCCCCATATTTATTATTTTGTAAATAAATAATTAATTTTTTATATATATTTTCCTTTATTATTTTCCCCAAACCCTACCACCCCTAATAGGAGTAAACTAATGGAAAACAACACTTAAGCTTCTACTTTTAGCTTATACATACTATACACATTTTACAGACACAGTATATTTTACAATAGTTATATATTGTTTGTTTTTAGTCCCATCCTTCAGCTCCACTCAACCCCTCCCATCTATCTCTGAGGAACATCACATTTTGATTTATATTTGCCATATATTTTTCAACTGTGCTGTGATGTTTCACAAAAGTTCTGAACCTTTCTCTTCTACAGATTGTAAATTAAAGATAAACATTTTTGCTAAGAGTATTATTATATTATTGATCAATTGACTATAGCTGTGTTAAAATACCCATACTAACATACTGTATAATACATACTTAATAAGTATATACTACATACTATTAGTTAATTTTAGTGTACTGTAAACAAACGATCATTTCAGTTGAGCGTACTAGCGCTTCGCCTGTCTACCGGAAGTTGATGCTCTTGCTATGCAACCTCTTACTAGCTTGTTAGCATAACAAATTACTAGATAGACATTTTATGACTTCGGCAGAAATGTCTACCAACTTTCTATGGCTTGTTTTAAAAAAAACAATATTTTGGAGATGATTTCATTTTCAAATAACCGAAAGTGAGATGTTGTAATCAGAATAAAGGGAAAAGGGCCATTCTTGAACATGGGGTGAGACATTCATACTAATCTGCTAGAGAACCAGTTCGGATTTAAGTAGAACTTTTGTATGACTGAAGCCTTTAGTGAGAGGTCTAATGCTTTAATAATTTCTGCCCTCCGAATTCATATTCATTATATAAATAGGCCAGTTTAATTTAGTCTGGCTTGCCGTTCCAAATAAAATGGAATATATTTTCGTCATATAATTTGAAAAACAATTCTCTAGGTGTAAGTAAGGCCATAAGCAAATAGGTAAACTGGGATATGACTAAAGAGTTAATAAGGGTGATTTTTCCACAAATAAACAGGTATTTTCCTTTCCACGGTAGCAAGATCTTATCTATTTTTGCTAACTTGGGGCGACAGGGTAGCCTAGTGGTTAGAACGTCGTACTAGTAACCAAAAGGTTGCAAGATCGAATCCCCGCTGACAAGGTAAAAATCTATCGTTCTAGGCCGTCATTGAAAATAAGAATTTGTTCTTAACTGACATGCCTAGTTAAATAAAGGTAAAAATAAAAAAATAAAAATTATATTGAAATGTATTGTAGCAAGATTATTTTTTCCCTTTTGGATATGAAAACCGAGTATATCCACTTCACCATCAGACCATTTTTAAAAGCTGTATTTTTTTGTGATCCAATACGTAATATTGCATTTATCATAATTTGGTTATATTCTAGAGAGGTTAGTAAAAGTATCTAGATCCGCTAGAGGAGGGGATGGCAGGGAGACTTTTGCTTGTCCCAGTGCTCTGACAGCAGAAGTAGCTCATTAAGAGAGGAAAGAGTTAGGGGCTGTGGGTAAAAATAAGGCAGAACTACATAAAGCTGTATGGGTTCGATGAGGATGGCTGCAATGATGATTTGACCCAGTTAGGCTACCATACCATTATGTCACCACGCCCTCTCTCTCAAGTAACTATGATATTGAGGAACAACATGATGCAACATTGATTAGGTGTGTGTGTGTGTGTTCTCACCTTGCAGCCCTCACAGGCATGAACCCCATAGTGGAATCCAGATGCAATGTCTCCGCACACCTTACACAGCAGCACCAGGCCGTTGATTTCTGCAAAAACATCTCATCAGCACCCAGTGAGGAAGTACCTCTAAAAAATTGAATAGACTGTATTCATCCACAAATGATGTAAGCAAATAGTAATTGAATAGACATTCAAGTTATTACACAGCAGAGAAACCACTCACTAGTAATGTCGCATTTTGCAGTGGAGGTCGAGCGTCCGGTCTTTGCGATAGTGTGGGCCAGCGGGAGGGTGAGGCCTGCCATGTTTAGGGGCTTGTTCACTACGTTGCCCTGGCGACAGCTGTGGGAGGAGTTGTAGCTGCAGTCATTTGAGTCACTATGACATGACTCAGGGCTAGAGGAGCTGATGTAGGCTATTACACCCCCTAGTGGAGAGAGAAAGACATGATGATTAGGCTAATAGTTTGACAGAATTAAATCTCTATGGATAGGGTTGCCTACTGGGGTAGCGGAGGTTCAAGTTACACAAAGAACAATGCATTTACATGATCTTATAAATAGAGTGAGTGTTTGAAAGGAATTTGAATAAATGTTGTTTCTGAACATTTTTGCAGACCGAAGGATCTGGAAATTGTACAGTCCAAAACTATTCTTAGCATTGAATTATTCCATCTATAAAATACCGCTGCCCCTATTCAATACAACTATCAGAACCGCCCCACTCCAAACTACCATTAACAGCCTCCAGTTTACAAGCACTCAGTTTCCCTGATTCACATGTAGCAATCAAGTGACACTGATGTCACATGTTTCTCCTATGGAAACCAAATCTGATCCTGATTGAACCATAGCATAAAGAGGCTGTTTTATATTCGTAGCCTAGTGCCTACCCACAATTCCCTGGTGCTAGTAGCTCTGAGCCAGGAAGAGAGTCCGAGCACCCGCCCAGTCAGACAGCTTTATTTTTTTATTCCCCTTTTTTCAGGTCAGGCTGACCTGGTTTCTCTCCCTCCATTCTGGTTAGATAAAGCTCCTGTTACATATTGTCAGCAGGGTGTGTGGAGAATAGCCTGGCTACACTGCAATTGTTAGATATTGCTGCACTGTCGGAACTAGAAGCACAAGCATTTCACTACACTCGCAATAACATCTGCTAACCATGTGTATGTGACCAATAAAATGTGATTTGTTTGAACACACACGGCTCAAGATGGAAGCTCATCATCATTCAATCAAGAGGCAGGGCCAACATGGACGGATTGCGATTAATGCCTGCCAAATGTTATGTGGTCTAATGGAAGTATAACCTAATGTGATGTGTTCATGAGTTGGTCGTCTGCATGTTCCTTGTTGATCGAATTGCATTACAGAAGAAGTTTAGGCAAAATTCTAAAACAAATCTCAAAAGGCACAACTGCCCTATTTTAAACAACCGAGGTAAAGTTGGTTTTATATTAACACATTCGGACATTCGCCAAAAGCCATTTAAAAATCAATAACTAAATCACTGTTTGTCACAGAAACATCAAACTATGTATGATATATTCTATAAATGTCTAGCATACCTTTACAACCTTTGTTTTGAGGTAAAATTCCAGTTGACTTGATAGAAATAAATAATATATAAAATGCTATTTAAAACTGTTTAATTAAATCAATAACTAATTTGTACTTGAAATTAACATTTCTTTAAAGTTATTGCAAATAAATGCATAGTTTAACTTTTTTCTGCGACAATCACTGAATTAGTTATTGATTTCTTCATCTTTAAATGCAATATTTGAGCTTTTATGTATTTCTATCAAATCAAAACTGGAATTTGTACTCAAAGCGAAGGTTTTATACCAGACATTTATAGAATAAATCCTACCTAGTTTGATGTTTGTCATAATCAATGAAAAGGTTATTGATTTATACCACTTTAAATGGCATTTTATAGATTGTATGTATTTGTCACAATCATCAAACTAGATATGATTTATTCTATAAATGTCGAGCATACTTTTACAACCTTTTTTAAATACAAATTCCAGTTTTGATTTGATAGAAACGGTGAATTAGTTATTGATTTATACAGCTTTAAATTGCATTTGAAAGATGACATATTTCCATCAAATCAAAACTGGATGTTTTATTAAAAGCAAAGGTTGTAAAAGTATGCTAGATATTTATAGAATAAACCATATCTATTTTTATGTTTCTGTGACAATCAATGAATTAGTTATTGATTTTTACCATTTTAAATGGCTTTTGGCTAATGTCTGTTGAGTGTCCGAATATAAAACCAACTTTACCCCAGTTTTTCACCGTTCATAAAGCATAAAAACCATAGCAATCCCATATAAGAGTCACTTACATAATGGATAGTATACTAGGTTGTGAAATTCTTGGCCGAATGATCAACTATAATTTACTTGACTCACTGATGACGTTACTTTTTGGAACGCACTCCCACGTGGAACAGGCATTCTCGAAATACCCAGTGGTAGAAAACTATGGAACGCCGTTTGGTTCTTTGCAAAATAACCATATGTAAACTATATGCACATGTTGGCCAATCACTATATGAAAAACTTCATCATCACCAACAAACTATGAAAACTGGGTCAGTTTACATTGCTGCAGCCCTATAACTGCATGCAGTTTCACGTGTATCTACACCAGCTCGCAGGGCAGGATCTTTGGCAGAATTATGCAATGTTAACGTCACATCGCTTCTTCACCAACCAGAGAGCGCAAGGGGAGCGTTTAAAGACAGACGTTTATACATCACAGCGCTCCTCAACCAATCAGAGAGAGCGTATACACAGTCGCACATGGCTAGCGACAGGTCCATGTGAGAAAAGGAACCTGCAACACTGTCCCAGCCTATTGATTCTGAAATAATACACTCACTGGCACTCCTAACCAACTTTAACCCAGTTTGAATTAAGGCTGATTACAGTAAGAAAGATCGGACATTAATGAGCAGGTTATTGCAAACCATTTACTTATGTTTTGATTCAGAACATCACGCAACCCTTTAAAATCACGATACTGACAAGTAGACTTGAAGTTGTAACAATCATCTAGGTCACAAAAAACAAATGAAATACTATCAAGATGCAATGTCACAAACAGTTATTGTTTAGACACTAAAATATGCTATAGGCCTACAAATAGATCTTTATAAATGTATTGAGCATAAAATGATTTTACCTGCTTTTGTAGATTCCATGTCCTCGGAATGAAATCCCCTTCTTGCAACCTGAAGTCTGATGACGTGTTAGCTTGTTTTCAGCAATTTTTTCAGTCGCTGGTTGATACTACAGATCAATGAATTGAAGCATTCAAAAAAATAGTCGGCAAACGCATTTAGGCCTACTAGTTCCGTAGATTACATCTATAGCGCAACAGCTACTGTTGCCAATCAGACTTATTTCGCACCGTGATATTTGACTACAACCATATGTCAAAACTAATCACATAAATTCAAATGTATTCGTTTTGTTTATAAAAACGCCCCGAATCAAACCAAAGATTGTAGCCAATTTTTTCGCTTCAGAATGAATCGAACGTTCGTAATTCCGTATCTTTTTTTTCCCGTAGAGCGCTCCAAAAAGCTGTCCGTCTGATGTTTTTTTCTGTAGGCTAAAGATAGGCCTAAGCATATGTATAGCATAAAAATATGTATTTTCTTGAAGGAAACGATAGCAAGGAGTAGAAAGTTATCCTCTGCCAGAGAGATTCGTTGAATGACTGTTTCGATTAGAGCTCTCGACTCAAACTGCTATGCTACCACGTGACCCATTACAGCGGCTCCTCCTTCCCTAGCCTAGCGCTGGTGTCAATGGGCAAGTTAGTTTAGCATGGCCCGGTTCCCCGGGGGACTGGCGATTTCGCTTAAGGACCAATGGAATGGTCTGGAATTTAAAAAAGACTCCTCCCACCCGGGCACCGGACCATGCAAAATGAACAAGCCCAACGTAACCCACTGACACACTTTTTACAGTTCAAAGTGTGGGTGGGGGGGCTATCCCAGCTTTGATGCACCTGTACTGACCTCGCCTTCTGGATGGAAGTGGGGTGAACAGGTAGTGGCTCGGGTGGTTATTGTCCTTGATTACCTTTTTTTCCTTCCTGTGACATCGGGTGTTGTAGGTGTCCTGGAGGGCAGGTAGTTTGGCCCCTGTGATGCGTTGTGCAGACCGCACCACCCTCTGTGGTTGTGGGCGGTGCAGTTGCCTAACCAGGCGGTGATACAGCCCAACAGGATGCTCTCAATTGTGCACCTGTAAAAGTTAAATGAGGGTTTTCGGTGACAAGCCATATTTTTTCAGCCTCCTGAGGGTGAAGAGGCGCTATTGCTATTGCTATTGCGCCTTCTTCACCACACTGTATGTGTACGTGTACCGTTTCAGTTTGTCGTTGATATGTACACCGAGGAACTTAAAACTTTCCACCTTCTCCGCTGTTGTCCCGTGGATATGGGGCTGCTCCCTTTGATGTTTCCTGAAGTCCACGATCATCTCTTTTGTTTTGCTGACATTGAGTGAGAGGTTATTTTCCCGACACCACACTCCGAGGGGCCTCACCTCCTCCTCGTAGGCTGTCTCGTCGTTGTTGGTAATCAAGCCTACCATTGTAGTGTCGTCTGCAAACGTAAAGATTGAGTTGGCACGATCATGGCCATGCAGTCGTAGGTGAACATATATTGCTGATGGGTTCCAGTAGTATATCGTATAGCATCAAGAAACATGATAACATTTCTCCAACATATTGAATACACTGAAGCATAAAATCAGAAATTACTATAACAAGATTTTTCCCACATATATTGAGCTCTCAGGATTTTAAGAATGTAATAAATATATCAAGCAGTTTATATATATTCTAAATGGCATATATTATTATTATATTATAAAATGCATTCTCACATTGGCAGCAAAGGCTTCTTCACACAGTCCAATATAAAACATATATTTTTTCAAATTATTTTCATTATTAAAAAGAATTCAACAATTTAATGTGCGTAATAGAGCATACCAGCTTGTAGTCCTAAACCCGGAAATGAGGTACCTCTGGTTCAGCCTTTCCTATGGGGAAAATGAATTGGGAAAGAATAGTTTGGGATAAATGGCGAAAATAAGGTTTGAGATTAACACAGGTTTAGATCTTATACGTTTTGTTCTTTGAGCTAATATCAGTCAGTTAACACAGCCTTGATTAATTATGAAGACTTTATGTGCTTTTTATTTTATTTTTTACATAAGTGCTTAAAAATTCACAGAAAGTGACATTAGCTGATGAAGGTTATCTCATAGACCCACAGACCCTATTTTCAGTAAAACTGTTTTGATACTGTAACAATTCTTCTAACAGTCTCTTCGGTAACCTACACTCTCACTGTGGCCCCAGATAGGGTATGTTAGGAGAAAAGTGGTCCTCTTGTCCAAGAGGTGAGGCAGAGGCCACAGAGAGGGGAGGCAACATGAGGGCAGACACATGCAGAATGACACACACACACACAGGTAACAGCTTGTTTCTTTACTCAGGAACGAGGGCAAAATGTAGATATCTGGGTGTACGTCTGCATGTGCATTCGAAACACATGCAGCAAAGTAGACGTCACATGTAGCAAAGCACAGCAATCACAGATCAGATCAGTACACTAGTGTTTTCACATAGCTAACCAAGGAGGAAAATAAAGAAGTAGTTGTTTATCAGGATATTGAGTAGCTGGTTGACTTTACTGCAGCATCCTCTGGATATATGGGAGGTATTATATTCAACCACGCGAGGGACAAATGGAACCCAAAGGGTTGTTGAAAACCTCTCATATCGTCACCCACTTTGTTCCTGAATCCATGCACCTTGGTTGAAATGGGATGAACCACATCATTTCTCCATCAACACCCTCTGTGCCAGAACAGTTCAAACTGACTCTGACATGAGCTGTTTCACTAGATCTCCCACACTTTCTTGTCATATTGGTCGACAAGAATAAAGTGTCTACCTTTTCAACCAAGGTCAGCGCATTAACGAGGAGGAAACTTGAAGATAAGTAAAACAAGGATTTTTCAACAACTCAGAGGACAATGGAAGTTCACTTCAAATACGACAGCTTTGTAGATTTCCTGCTTCACTCAGTTGCCTGACAGACATGGAAACAACCACCTCACGGTATCAAGCTGCCTTAATGGGTTTGGAACAGCCATATCCCAAAGAAGTCTTCTCCTGACCACCTCCCATTTCCCTGGTTCTTTGGATTCCTCTGCCACCATAATGAAAAAATAGACAGACAAGCCCACACTTTTCTTCAGTTTCTGTTTTGGTGGAATTCTGGTCATCATGGGTGACGTGAACCCTGCAGTGCCCCCAGCTTAATCTGTGTAAGGGCTCCCGAGAGGCGCAGCAGTCTAAGGCACTGCATCTCAGTGCTAGATGCGTCACTACAGACACCCCGGTTAGATTCCAGGCTGTATCACAACCGGCAGGGATTTGTAGTCCCATAGGGCAGCACACAATTGGCCGAGCGTCGTCCGGGTTTGGCCGTCATTGTACTTAAGAATTTGTTCTTAACTGACTTGCCTAGTTAAAGGTTAAAAAAAAAAACAGACCAGGGAGAAATGTGAGAAAGTTCTATAAATAACCACGTCGTTCTCCACTCAAAACCCTTGCTGCTCTAGCTTGAGTCCTTTCAAACAGTGTATTGTCTTTGAAGCTTGCGTCTTTACGTTGAACTGAGTAGTGGTCCAACAGGAGGTTAGGGGAAGAGGGCAGTGCTTCACATCGTGTTACTTTACCATTTATCTGAAAAGCTGTGCTTAACGTTGAGTAGTCTAATGTATGATATTAAGGCGTTGTCTTAATGTGAAATTTCTTCCAGTTTAGATGAATTAAACTGAAATTTAGCCCATACATTGTCAATTGAGTGAAAAATATATTTTATTCAATGAGAAGACAACTATACTTCATCTTTGAAAATACATTTTCCCTTCTGACCTGGGACTTGAACCAACCACCCTCCAGATGCTGTCCCACTTCTTTAACCTCTAGGCCAGGAATCTTCAACAGTTCCGGGAATGCTACCCTTCTGTAGGTTCACTCCAACCCGTTACCACCAACTTGATTCAGCTCATCAACCAGCGAATTATTAGTCAGGTGTGCTAGATTCAGTGTTAAAGATAATCGATAGGACCGTAGCACTCCAGAAACGTGTTGAGTGCTCTGCTCTAGTACTCACAGGGTCACTTACGGTACTATTATCCCTAAAAACATATTAAACCCATCCTGGGGATAACCTAGATAATGACAAAAATCCATGTGTGCACTGTAGACGCTGGTTCAAATCTGTTCCACTCATATTGGTCAATAGTTCTAACAGGGTGCCTTTCCATGAATCACATTTCACAAGTTTGTGAAAACACTAGTATATCAACTTTGCTTATCGTAGTTACTAACCACTATATGTATCACTTCCTCGCCCAAGACATCAAATAGCAGCTCTTACACCCAAAATGAATAGCCCTTACAAATACAACACATCAGACCAACAATTTGTCACCATAAAAAGGCATATGTTTATTTCTTTAAATGTACAGACACCCTCTAGCGGTAGCGGTGCAGCTGCAGGGTATTGCGTCTCTTCCAGGCTGCCCGGCGGGAACCACCCATGGTCATGTGGAACTTGTGGCCCTTGCCCAGGCCGCGGCTCTTCTTGCCCGCGGACGTCAGGCCACGCATCTCCCTGTGCTTGTGCACAGGCCTGGTGATCCATTGGGTGTCGGGGTTGCGTCTGATAGTCTTGTGGAAGGTGTCGATCAGGATCACCTCGAAGAACTTGTAGGTGGAGTCCTCTCCTACCCAGTAGGAGGCCAGCACCCTCAGGCCTCCACAGTGACGGCCAGCACGCTCCTGTTGGGGAGACCGAAGACCAAACAGGTCAGACAAGTCACATCCAGAAACGTAAGTATAAATGTAAATCACTGATATGCAGAGATGTTACACAACCACAATAAAAGCAGGTCAAACCACGCAACATTTCACAACGGATAGAACATTATACCAGGGGCTGGTCTAGCGATGGCAACAAACACAATAAAAGCAGGTCAAACCACGCAACATTTCACAACGGATAGAACATTATACCAGGGGCTGGTCTAGCGATGGCACTGCCGACCCCAGACTGCCCCCGCCCCCCTTGTTATCACCACTTACAGCACCTTCAAGTCTGTCTACCTCATCCACACTATACACCATCTGTTGAGAAATTCTAGCTGTATGCTTCAATCTAAACTGCATGGGAAAGATCTGAAATGATGAAATCAGTGGCCAATGTCACATTAAGTTGAGTGTGAGGCATATACAAGGTAAACTAATCACAAAACCCAATGTGAAGAGAATACTATTCACTTAGTTTTCAATACAGTTTTAAATACAACCAAGAAACTTTTGGGAATGATGCATTATTTTCTGTGGTTTCAGACAAATTGGCTTATTTCAGACAGGTTTCACCATAGTCGATAAGATGGGGAAAAAAGTTGAGCATCATTAACCACATTGAGAGAATGCATTATTGGTGTTGAAGAAAGAGGTACCATTTGGAATATGAGCCTTGTTTCAGAAAATAAACCAAGTTAAAAAATGGCAAATTCCAACATGCCTATCAGAGGGCAATGGGGCCAATATGAAATTAACTAATATCTGCACAAGTGCCTAGAAGCAGGGGGAATGGTAGATTTGTAATTGAGCATAAATTTGCCAAATGAAGACAGATCAGTGACATCCTTATGCAGTTCTTAGTAACTTCTCCCCGAAGTATGCAATCATTCTGAGTAAAATTGTATAGAAAAATTAACTGTAGCCCAAGTTTACACCAATCCTATGCTTTTCAAGTCCTAGAACAAAGTGAGCAAGTACAACATTGGGGAGAGGGATGAGAATCAGACCACAACCTGGGAGATGCACCTGTACAGGAGCTCTTACCTCAGCAGTGGACTGGAGGCTGCGGGCGAACTTGATCTGGTTGACACCATGGTGGACGGGCTTGCCGTAGGTGGCACCCTTGGGCACGGGGCGCTTGCGGCCTCCACGGCGAACGCGGACACGGTAGATGACATAGCCTGTTATATGGAGAGAAGTCTTGAAGAGATCAATGATGTAAATAACAGCCTGGCATAAGAGATCAGCAACATGTCAAAGAATAAAATACAATATAAATGGCACAACCACTTGGTCCACCTTTAATGTGAATAAACACTTAAACGGATAAGTGACTCACAGGTATTAATGAAAGCACAAACAAGCAATCAGAATACCATTACTGCCTAATCACATCAATAGGGCTACAACATTTTACATATTTAACTTATCACACCATTGCATCTGACAACATCTTATGCCCTGCCTCAGACATGTGGCAAACTTGAGGATCAAAGGTCACATGAGAAACGATCAACTATGAAGCACAAGCATGCAACAGATAACCATTACAGCAAAGTTACATGAGTCTAACATTATATACGTTGGTCTACATTCAACAATTTGAATGGAACAGACACCCACCTTGTTTGCACTTGTACCCTAGTCTGCGGGCCTTATCGGGTCTGGTGGGTCTAGGCGCACGGTGGAGACCAGAGAGCTGACGGTACTGCCAGCAACGGACGCGCAGGAGGAAGCGCATCACGTCGGACTGCTTCTTGCGCCATAGCTCCTGTATATATTTGTACGCTCCCATGTTAGACTAACTGTGAAAAAAGACAAAGAGAAATATGTAACCAATAACGAACATTCAATGTTGCGATTTAGCAGTTAGTTGGAGAGAAATAAGGCACCGACAAGTAACATTTGGTAGCTAACTAATGTCCATTAGAAGCCATGACTTGGCCAACTTGGCCAGCCAGCCATCCAGCACGTTTAGTTTGTTTACAACGTACCCTGAACTATTCAAGTCATGAATGACATCTCCGGGATACATTTCATTTAGCGGGTATTAAATTGGAGTCTACGGGGAAGTGCTTTTGGTCAAATTCTGTTTAATTCCAGACTCGCTGGAAATCTGTCTTCTCGAAGCAGGAGGCTCGCAGTAGGCCCCGATGCTTACAGTCCTACACACTGGATAGGTAGCAAGTTAGGCGGCTAACACTCCATTGTAGGCAACCACTTACTACAACAAAAAAACACCAAATAGCCACAAGAAAAACCTCTAACGCCAAATACACACATTTTAGAAACACAGAATGTCAATGGCTATCAATTTTCTAACCTCGCTCCGTGGCAGTACATAGAAGACCGATAGGAGACCCGTGCACTATTTCGGATACACAATGCAATATTCAAATTTTCATCAATTCAAATGTAGAAATTGAGGTACTGTGTTATTAACGACGAACCCCATCAACTAAATCCACAACTATACAACCTGATGGTAATGATTTAATTCTGATTTTTGATGGATTGTACATTCTGAAAAACGACAAAATTACTCTCTTACATGATGGCGTACCAGCCGGAAAGAAAGAAAAAACGTACCCAGCATGCTTTATGAAAACGTCAGTAACACAGTTCAGGTCAGACACGCCTGGGTATTGTAGTTTATTCCAATAATGTTCATATTTTTCATATACATTTCACCTAACATCATAACCTGGGATTTTGATGGTATTTAAATTTTAGAATTGAAAATCACCACCAGATTGAAAGAAAATAAGCTACTTTTGTACATTGTGCGTTGAAATTTGGTCCACTACACTTTTATCAATTTTACCATTATCATTGGCAGCTGGTAATATACGTTTTTCTTTTACATTTATTTATGCATATTACAAATAACATGTATATATTTTATTTATACAGTGCATTTTTTCTCAAAGTTTAACCCCCACACCTTGCCTCTGCACAAGCGCAGAGAATCATTGGAATTTCCTTGTTGTCAAAACACAGAATTGTTGCCTTGATTTTAGCTAACGTTAGCTAGCTAAATCACTTCAAAGTTACGTAGATAACCAGTTTATTGCAATAATAATTGTAATCTCTCCATTTGTCCAACTCTGTCAGCTTTTAAACCAAGGTACTTATTTTATTGCACCAAGCTAACGTTAGCTAGGTAACTTTGGATGCGATGTTTACGAAGATGCTTCCATAGATAGAACAATGAGCAAATATTTGATGCTTCAGCTAGTTAGGGCTAGCCAGCTCATCTTCTAGCTATTTTACGTTTCATTTTCTGCTATTGCAGGTTTTTGCGTTATCGAAATGGGGAAAGGTTGCAAAGTTGTGGTGTGTGGTTTGGCATCTGTAGGAAAAACAGCCATCCTTGAACAGCTGTTGTATGGCAATCACGCTGTTGGTAAGTTGATGACTGTAAACTTGAACTTGCCTGTGGTTGTGAGAGATGAACACTGTAAAATGTGCTTGTAGTGTTCAAAAGGAATTAGCATTGTATTGGAAAATGTAGCCTGTAATGTCCAGTTATTTGGAGCAAAACAGCTTTCTACTTTTCTTTCACTATGCAACTTTAGCAGATTAAATCTGTGACTAAATATATGCATGGCTTCATATGAAGATGAATTGAAGACCATGATCTGGGGTGAAGCAGGGAACTGATAAAGACCATCCAGCATGGTGTGGGCTTGTTGTGGCTTTAGAGCCAATGAAGAGCCAATTTATGCTTGATCAGAAAATGTGGTCAGAGGCGCCTTATGGATGGTGTGACCCAATGAGCTACACACTGCATTGCTGTGCCTGTCTCAAATTTTGTAACAATGCAGAGGGCTCCACATAACTCTGCATTGACATGATTGGTTGAAGGTAGGGGAGGGATGGAGGTCCTGTTTAAACACAAACTCACTTCCTTGACAACTTCCTTCACAACAGCTCTGCACTGCTCCGCGAAGCCAAGAAGTATGAATGCCCTGAATTCTGCAGAGGCCGTATCACTGTAAATGCTGCACGGCCAATGCAGACGTCGGATTGCTGTTCATTGACTACAGCTCAGGCTTCAACACCACAGTACCCTCCAAGGTCATCATTAAGCTCTGGGACCTGGGTCTGGGTCTTGGACTTCCTGACGGGCCACCTCCAGGTGGTGAAGGTAGGCAACAACACCTCCACTACGCTGATCTTCAACACAGGGGTGCCATAAGGGTGCATGCTCAGCCCCCTCCTATACTCCCTGTTCACCCATGACTGCGTGGCCACGCATGCCTCCAACTCAATCATCAAGTTTGCTAACAACACAACAGTGGTAGGCCTGATTACCAACAATGATGAGACAGCCTACAGGGAGGAGGTGAGGGCCCTGTCGGAGTGGGGCAAGGAAAATATCCTCTCCCTCAACGTCAACAAAACGAAGGTGCTGATTGTGGACTTCAGGAGATAGCAGAGGAAGCACCCCCCCCCCCCATCCACATCAAGAAGGTGAAAAGCTTCAAGTTCCTCGGCGTGCACATCACTGACAATCTGAAATGGTCCAACTATACAGATAGTGTGATGAAGAAGGCGCAACAGCGTCTCTTCAACCTCAGGAGGCTGAAGAAATTTCGCTTGGCCCCTAAGACCCTCACAAAATTTTACAGATGCACCATTGATAGCATTCTGTCTGGCTGTATCACCGCCTGGTACGGCAACTGCACCGCCTGCAACCGCAGGGCTCTCTAGAGGGTGGTGCGGTCTGCCCAACAGATCACCGGGGGCACACTGCCTGCCCTCCAGGACACCTACAGTACCCAATGTCACAGGAAGGCCAAAAAGATCAAGGACATCAACCACCTGAGCCACTGCCTGTTCACCCCACTATCATCCAGGAGGCGAGGTCAGTACAGGTGCATCAAAGCTGGAACCGAGAGACTGAAAAACAGCTTCTATCTCAAGGCCATCAGGCTGTTAAATAGCCATCACTATTCGGCCTCCACCCAGTACCCTGCCTTGAACTTAGTTACTGTCACTAGCCGGCTACCACCCGGTTACTCAACCCTGCACCTTAGAGGCTGCTGCCCTATAGACATGGAATCACTACTCACTTTAATAATGGAACACTGGCCTCCCGAGTAGCGCAGCGGTCTAAGGCATCACTAGAGACCCGGGTTTGATACCAGGCTGTGTCACAACCAGCCGTGACTGGGAGTCCCACAGGGCAGCGCACAATTGACCCAGCGTCGTACGGGTTAGGGGAGGATTTGCCCGGGGGGCTTTACTTGGCTCATCACGCTCTAGCGACTCCTTGTGGTGGGCCGGGCACCTGCAGGCTGACTTCGGTTGTCAGTTGAACAGCGTTTCCTCCGACACATTGGTTCGGGCTGACTTCTGGGTTAAGCGGGCGGGTGTTTGGCGGGTCATGTATCAGAGGATGCATTACTCGACCTTTACCTCTCCCGAGCCAGTTGGGGAGTTGCAGTGATGAGACAAGATTGTAATTGGATATGATGAAATTGGGGGGCAAAATACAACAACAAAAAAAATCTAAAAAATAATAATGATGGAACACTGGTCACTTTAATAATGTTTACATACTGTTTTACTCATTTCATATGTATATACTGTATTCTAGTCAATGCCATCGTATTCAACTATTGGTGTATATGTAGTATTCTATCCTATGTATTCTACAGATATACTAAATATTCTATCCACATACTGTCCATAATGTCTATACATTCCGTCATATATACATATATACCCACACAAACACTCCGACAATGCTCACCCTAATATTTATATATTTCTTAATTCCATTGTTTTTACTTTTAGATTTGTGTGTATTGTTGTGAATTATTAGATATTACTGCACTGTTGGAGCTAGGAACACAAGCATTTCACTACACCCGCAATAACAACTACTAAATATGTGTATGCGACCAATACAATTTTATTTGGATTGGCCATGCAGCGCCTTTTAAGAGTTGAATAACCCTGCTATAGAATATAAATACTGTATTTAACCGAGAGTTGAATGAGCACTGCCTACCTACACTACCTACTAGACTGTTGTGTTGAACACAACCATTGAATGATCCATTGTCTCCTGTCTGTTGCAGGTTCAGAGTCCACTGAGACCCAGGAGGATGTGTATGTGGCATCGGTGGAGACAGACCGCGGTGTGAAGGAACAGTTACGTCTCTATGACACCAGGGGTCTCCACGACGGCCTGGACCTTCCCAAGCACTACTACTCTGTGGCAGACGGCTTTGTGCTGGTCTACAGTGTGGACAGCCTGGAGTCCTTTAAGAAGGTGGACGTCCTCAAGAAGGAAATAGACAAGTCCAGAGACAAGAAAGAGGTACTGGGATTGTGAATGATTGAAACTCTCCCTAAGGGTTGATAAGTGTGTGTGGTTTTAACATTTTAGTCAAATGAGCCAGGTTTCGTTTATTGTTTTGGTCACAAACAGCTAATCAATCAATCAAATCTATTCATAAAGCCCTATTTACATCAGCAGTTGTCAGTGGTTTTATTCTAACCCGGCGTAGACCCCAAACGGCAAGCAGAAGCACATTGTCCAGAAAAGAAAAAAAAACACAAATCAGAACCTCATACTATTGTTGTTGAGTTTAGTTGGAGTGTCCCCTCTTCCGCCGTCTTCCTTCAGGTGATGGTGATCGTGCTAGGGAACAAGACAGACCTGCGTGAGCGTCGTCAGGTGGAGCAGGAGGCAGCGCAGCAGTGGGCGCGGGGGGAGAAGGTTAAGCTATGGGAGGTTAGCGTCACTGAGAGGAACTCTCTCATCGAACCCTTCACCATGCTCACCAGCCGCCTCACACAGCCTCAGAGCAAGTCTGCCTTCCCTCTTCCAGGACGCAAGAGCAAGGGCACGGCGTCCAACGACATATGAACTGAACTCAACCTCAAGAGCACCTAAGTTCCAAGTACTTCAGGGGGGAGATGTTACAGAGTAGGATTGATGAGTTAGCCAGCCAACTTCAATTAATATTCTGACTTCATATCAGCATGACTCTACATTCCATACATTCCAACAACCCATATTAAAATAGCATTTTTTAAATTGACTAGCAAATCAAGAGATGTATCTTAATGTTTATCAAAGTGAGCTGGCTAAATGAGTGAGCCTGCTTTGTGGTGTCATACACTCCTCTGGTTTCAGTGTGTTCCATCCTATGGGATGGCTATAGTAGCCGCTGTACAGCAAGGTCTAGGCCTATCTAATGCGCCTTTAGTGTGAGGCATATTACCTAGTGTATGGCCTACTACCATCTAGTGTACGGGCTATTACTAGATACTACCTAGTGTATAGCCCAGTAGCAATACAAAATGATGGTACGACCTTGATCAGGTATGTTGCTCATGTCTGATTATTAGATGTCTGTCTTTCATCAGTTGCACCCTAAATGGTTGTTTTTGTGTATTTGTTAAAAAATACAAAACCTGTGTAGTTTATTAGCTTTGTACATGTTTTATTTACCTAATTTATTTGTCACTTTATGAAACTTAATTCCTAGTGCGTAGGAATGGGATGAAATATGGCTTCTGTCATGCGTCCAAATAATATCCTCTCTCCTGAAGTGTACACTCGTTCACTACTACAAACGTAAAAGCATTGGATTGGTGGAGGCATGGGCCAGGAGTTTCCACCATATTTCTTAGTCATTTTCTTTCAATTCAGTGAATTGAAGTAAACACTGAGGATGGAGAGATAATTGGAACATTGCCTGTGTCCTTCATGTCTTGTGTGAGACCTAGCTAAATAAATGGAATATTTTATGCTGCTACTTAGTTGGTTTTGTTTGTTGCTGTCCATCTGACTCCTGACATATGCACATCTATTTCAGTTTGAATGCCATTGAACAATGACTGTATATCAGCCACACACCTAGACATTAGGTGCTGTATCGGCTAAATACCAATGTTTCAGCAATATGTTATAGCAGATGAAATGATAGATATGCAAGAGCACTTACACCAACGGTTACTTTATGTGAAATTCACGTTGACATGAGATTTGGAATTCTACTAGAAAACCATTGTGTCACACCTTTATACAAGCAGTCCAACAATTTCAAATTAATTTCATTTCGTAGTACAATTAGCAAAAAAATCATTTACAGAACGTTAAGGAAACATTGAAAAGCATTATTACCAAAATCTTCATTATAATATACGGGCCGAGAACTTAAAAAAAGATCATGAACAAAATATCAGGAGATAAGACAAATTCCAAGAAAAATCCTTCCCTAGTCTCCAAGCTCCCGTTTCCTCCAACCTGACAGTCCCCGAGTCATCCCAGAAAGACGACACCTCCCCCTCATGTTGCCCCGGGTTGTAGTCATTAGGGCATGCAGCAGAAAACGTTTTGCAACTGGAAACAGAAATGAACGTTTCTTATTGGACAATTCCAAGTAGTTCCTCCCCATTTCAGTCCCTAATGAATACGACCCAGTCCTGTGTGTCTATGTGGCATATCTCTTGGTCCACTGTTTGGCTATCCTGTCGTGCTCTGGTCTGTTGGTTGTGTACTGGGTGGCGATGCTTCCTACCAGAGGGTCAGCTGTGAGGGGTGGAGATTACACAGAGTTATAGGCATCAACTATAGCTTTGACCAGCCAGCACGCACACAAGGAATTCCACATATGACAATGTTTGAAATAAGACTACAATGCCCTTCAAATCAGCCACTGTAATTAATTAATTTCAATGGAACCCGCATTACAGTAGTATATGGTGTCTTAAGTCTTACCAGGGTTGCAGTCAGTGAGCAGGGAGCAGATGGACAGCAGCACCTTGGAGATGGTGAGGGCGGGGCTCCAGTTGTCCTTCAGGATGTCCAGACAGATCACACCCTGACTGTTGATGTTACAGTGGTAGATCCTGGTACGGAACGTCACCTAGGATACAACAAAGTTAATCTACAGTTGAAGTCAGAAGTTTACATACACTTAGTCATTAAAACTCGTTTTTCAACCACTCCACAAATTTCTTGTTAACTATAGTTTTGGCAAGTGAGTTAGGACATCTACTTTGTGCATGACACAAGTCAGTTTTCCAACAATTGTTTACAGACAGATTACTGTCTGTAAACAACTTATACAGACTTATAATTCACTGTATCACAATTCCAGTGGGTCAGAAGTTTATATACACTAACTTGACTGTGCCTTTAAAGAACTTCGAAAAGTCCAGAAAATGATGTCATGGCTTTAGAAGCTTCTGATAGGCTAATTGACATAATTTGAGTCAATTGGAGGTGTACCTGTGGATGTATTTCAAGGCCTACCTTCAAACTCAGTGCGTCTTTGCTTGACATCATGGGAAAATCAAAAGAAATCAGCCAAGACATTAGAAAAAAAATTGTGGACCTCCACAAGTCTGGTTCATCCTTGGGAGCAATTTCCAAACGCCTGAAGGTACCACGTTCATCTGTACAAACAATAGTATGCAAGTATAAACACCATGGGACCACGCAGCCGTCATACCGCTCAGGTAGGAGACGCGTTCTGGCTCCTAGAGATGAACGTACTTTGGTGCGAAAAGTGCAAATCAATCCCAGAACAACAGCAACAACAGCATTTTGTGAAGATGCTGGAGGAAACAGGTACAAAGGTATCTAAATCCAGAGTAAAACGAGTCCTATATCGACATAACCTGAAAGGCCACTCAGCAAGGAAGATGCCACTGCTCCAAAACCGCCAGAAAAAAGCCAGACTGCACATGAGGACAAATATCGTACTTTTTGGAGAAATGTCCTCTGGTCTGATGAAACAAAAATAGAACTGTTTGGACATAATGACCATCGTTATGTTTGGAGGAAAAAAGGGGAGACTTGCAAGCCGAAGAACACCATCTCAACTGTGAAGCACGAGGGTGGCAGCATCATGTTGTGGGGGTGCTTTGCTGCAGGAGGGTCTGGTGCACTTCACAAAATAGATGGCATCATGAGGTAGAAAAATTATGTGGATATATTGAAGCAACATCTCAAGACATCAGTCAGGAAGTTAAAGCTTGGTCGCAAATGGGTCTTCCAAATGGACAATGACCCCAAGCATACTTCCAAAGTTGTGGCAAACTGGCTTAAGGACAAGAAAGTCAAGGTATTGGAGTGGCCATCACAAAGCCCTGACCTCAATTCCATCGAAAATGTTTGGGCAGAACTGAAAAAGCGTGTGCGAGCAAGGAGGGCTACAAACTTGACTCAGTTACACCAGCTCTGTTAGGAGGAATGGGCCAAAATTCACCCAACTTATTGTGGGAAGCTTGTGGAAGGCTACCCAAAACGTTTGACCCAAGTTAAACAATTTAAAGGCAATGCTACCAAATACTAATTGAGTGTATGTAAACTTCTGAACAACTGGGAATGTGATGAAAGAAATAAAAGCTGAAATGAATCATTCTCTCTACTATTATTCTGACATTTCACATTCTTAAAATAAAGTGGTGATCCTAACTGACCTAAAACAGGGAATATTTACTAGGATTAAATGTCAGGAATTGTGAAAAACTGAGTTTAACTGTATTTGGCTAAGGTGCATGTAAACCTCAGACTTAAACTGTAGATCAATGCACCCTGTGGTTTATGTGCTTTTTCCAGTCCTTCAGGCGCTGAGCATCTCTTTGTGTCAGTAACATAGAAGAGCGAAAGTGGAGCGAAACATTAGGAAGACAAGAGACTAAACATCATTAGGGAGCCACCTCTGACCTCTGGGCTGCCTGCCTGAACAGTGGAGGGATCAGAGTGGGAGTGACATTGGAGAAGCACCCTTTGACTCAATCACACTCTCCCCCTCTATCTCCCTAGCTGACTCACTCTCTCTCAACCACTTCATGAGTGACTAACCATGCTGGCCTGCTTGTGGAAATTGTGCTCCATAACTGTGCTCCCAGGCTATCCCAAGGTGTGGAGGGGATCTGCTAGTCTAGTCTGTGGTGTTTGTGTACCCTGTTCTCAGACAGCAGCTATAGGGGTGTGTGTGTATGTCTGCCTGCCTGTCTGTATGCAGCCCTGTGCACAGCCAGGCAGTAAAAACATGGAAACAACAAAGTTTCTCTAGATCAATACACCCTGACTGTTATTGATGTTACAGTGGTAGATCCTGAAAGAAACACCAACATAATCTGCTCAACAATGCTTGGAGGATGGAAACTCAGTCTAATCATGGAAGCCAAATTTCTATTCAAGCCTTTTTGAGTCTGGTTTGGTTGGTTGGTTTGGTTAAATTGACCATTAACTGTTTGCAATTTGCAGAGAGAACTAGAGGCCCTGCATTTCAATAAAATCCAAGTGCAATCGCTCCCTCCAGCGGTCAACTTTGCAATAACAAGTTCCCTTCTCTAGTGAGAAAGTGGTAGCCTACAAAGCTGTGTAATCGAGGAATGTTCTATTCATTGTTTGAGTCAGCTGTTTTGACTGGAGTCTTTACCTTGGGTGGTTTGAAGGGGTAGTCTGGTGTGAAGGCGATATCTAGGAAGAAGACTCCTCCCTCGTACACAGAGCCTGGTGGTCCCAGGATGGTGGATCTCCACTCATAGATGTTGTCTCCTTTTGGACCCGCACTGCAAACACACAAACAGGCAACATAGGTACATTGCACTGTTTCATGGCATTGGAGAAATGAATGGTGAAAGACAAGATGATAGAATGTGATGAAGGAATGCAATAATATAGTGCTTTACACTTGGTTTCTCTGTAGAACATACAAACACACAGGCTATATGATTTATAGAGATTGAGGCTTTCTAAAATATCTGATCTCAAACTAATAACCAGCTCACAAAAGTAAAGGTTAACTAACACATTAAAATGCTAATACTTGTGTATCAGAAAACGGAAATGTAGGCATCATTGTAATAATAATTCCTTATATAATCCATTATCATTCACAGCATTATCGATGTAACTCATTACCAGCGCAACCTGCCACGAGTCAGGTCATCGCCTCGTAGTAAAACCAAAACAAAGCTAGAGTGCTATGCAGTTTATTTGCTCAGTGACATAAGACAAGTTGACAGGGGTTGAATGGAGCTTCTGATAGTCCACTGGATTAACGCCACCCACCAGTTTTGAGTAATGTAAACACAGAAATGGTCTACGACGAAAAACGCCTAGTCATTACTCAGCGACCAAAATGCATGCTTTGCATTGATGCTAACAGAAAAGCTCATTAGAAATCTGTGTGAAAACATAACACTTAACTTTAGGCCTATCACCCCCCCCCCCCCCCCCCCCAAATACTTTGATGCCAAAAACACAGGACAGTCTCTGTATAAAATACAGTACTTAATTCTATGCCTATGCCAAAAACACAGGATAGTGTCAGTCTAAAATACAGTTCCTAATTCTATGCCAAAAATCGGTATAGAGAAGTATTGTATCATTTCACATTAAAACATCCAGCCTGTGTGGTTTCTCTGCCTGACAACAGATGTGTGTGATACACAGCAGAGCCACAGAGGAGAGTCTGTTCTCCACCCCAACAGACAAATGTCACGTAGTGTTCCCGGCAGGGATGATATGGCATGCTGCAGTCAATGTAGTCGTTCAGTTCAATACGCCACACTAATAGTCACTGTTGTGTTGTCATTCAGTTCAATAACAGACAGGGGCTTCTTTTCTGACCTCAGAAAGGATACAGGCAGAGAGAAAGGAAAGGTGGGGCGAGATTTCCACATTTCAGCTGGGAGACTGTGTTTGTGATGAATAACCATCAAAATGTCTACACTCAATGCATCAGTGAGGTAACAAGTGGAATAACAGATTTTTCTGATTCTCCAAAACACTTTTGTTTACTTCTGTGATACTGTTGCTTGTTTGTTTATTTGGAATATTTTTGCAAACAGTGGATAATCTACCAAGTGTAAATATAAATTGTCATCCCTGTGAGAGTACAGGCCAGTTGTATCAGGGGCCAGCATAATGCATGCAACTCCTGGCTTCAGTCTGTATCTCAACTCTCACTTGACACCTTGGCTTGCCAGGAATATGTCTAAGTGCAGATACTGTCCTCTTTATGTGTCATCACATCATCTCTAACCCATTAGCAGCTGCTAGCACTACCTCTTTTTATAGCACTAACCAGAAACACAGTGTAATGTACACTGGGCTGTCATAACAAAATAGATAGCATAATGACGCCACTTCAACAGAGCGGCTGAACGACTGAAGAAACACTACCCATTCCTGATAATGGCAATCGCACAGAGATGCAGTATACATAGAATAATATATATTATTTTTCTGTGGGTAATCAGCCTGTGAGTGAACCTTATTTTCAGTAATGTAAAGATAATATTTACCTAGCATTCCAGGAGTAATGGGAATGCTTCGAGGCTGTTTTCTTCATTCAGAGCTTTTATAGGAATAGGTCATGCCCTCATTAAATAGGAGAATACAAATAATTCAGTTGACATTCATATCATTATAGACTATGGGGATATTGTGTATAGGATTATGAAAACAGCTGCCACGGTATTGAAGACAATGGACAGTTTATCATAGCGCACTACGTTTTATTACGGGCAATAGGCTGGCCCTCTTTGAAGTCTCGTAGATTGATGGATTGCACTCTAGTTTATAAAGCCCTCCTGCATAAACTTCCTCAGTATCTTACTTCATTGTTAACTTATAGAAGTACGAGATACCAGACCCGGTCTCAGGGATGGCCATCTCTGGAGATCCCTTCCAATTCCACTGAGTTGGGTCGATCTGCTTTTATTTTTTTGCACCTTACGTGTGGAATGATCTCCAATGCCCTTTAAAAATTGTAGGAATTGGTGCCTCTAGGGCAGGGGCATACAACCCGGGGTCTGCGGGCCCCCTAGGGGTCAATAGAGGTACTGCAGTGAAAATATATATACGGAAGAAAAATATAAAACGCAACATGTAATGTGTTGGTCCCATGTTTCATGAGCTGAAGTAAAATATCCCAGACATTTTCCATACGCATAAAAAGCTTATTTCTCTGTTTATATCCCTGTTAGTGAGCATTTCTCATTTAATCATCCATCCACCTGACAGGTGTGTCATATCAAGAAGCTGATTAAACAGCATGATCATCACACAGATGCACCTTGTGCTGGATACAAAAAAGACCACTCTTAAAATGTGCAGATTTGTCACACTACACAATGCCACAGATGTCTATATTGAGGGACCACACAATGGCATGCTTACTGCAGGAATGTCCAGTAGCGCTGTTGCCAGATAATTTAATGTTAATTTCTCTACCATAAGCCTCCTCCAACGTTGTTTTAGAGAATTTGGCAGTACGTTCAACCGGCCTCACAACCCCAGACCACGTGTATGGTATGTATGGCTTGCTGATGTCAACGTTGTGAACGAGTGCCCCATGGTGGCGGTGGGGTTATGGTATGGGTAGGCATAAGCAATGGGCAACGAACACAATTGCATTTTATTGATGGACATTTTAATGGCAATTGTCGTGCCATTCATCTGCCACCATCGCCTCATGTTTCAGCATGATAATGCATGGGCCCCATGTCGCAAGGGTCTGTACACAATTCCCAGGAGCTAAAAATGTCCCAGTTCTTCCATGGCCTGTATACTCACCAGACATGTCACCCATTGATTATGTTCGGAATGCTCTGGATCGACGTGTATGACACCGTGTTCCAGTTACCGCCAAAATCCAGCAACTTGGCACAGCCATTGAAGAGTTGGACAACATTCCACAATCAACAGCCTGATCAACTCTATGCGAAGGAGATGTGTCGCACTGCATGATGGTGGTCACACCAGATACTGACTGGTTTTCTAATCCATGCCCCTACTTTTTTTATCTTTTTCTTTTTTTAATCTGTGACCAACAGTTGCATATCTGTATTACTAGTCATGTGAAATTCATAGATTGGGGCCTAATGAATGAATTTCAATTATCGGAGTTCCTTATATGAACTGTAAAGAACTGTAAAGATTTAGATGCACTATTGTAAAGTGGTTGTTCCACTGGATGTCATAAGGTGAATGCACCAATTTGTAAGTCGCTCTGGATAAGAGCGTCTGCTAAATGACTTAAATGTAAATGTAATGTAACTCAGTAAAATCTTTGAAATTGTTTCATGTAGTGTTTATATTTTTGTTCAGTATAGTACTAAAGCAATAAAAAAACAACTAATGTGTATATTGTGTTTTAATGTGTTGTTGTGCTAAACAGGGCTCTTCTGGAAAACAGACCTTGGTCTCAGTATTGACTCCCTGTCAAAATAAAGGTTAACTAAATCAAATAAACTCATCACTAAAAATACAACAAGAGGCAACACTTTCCCAACGGACCATGAGCACAGCAAGCAAAACAGCCTCCATTATCCCAACACTGGGTCCCACTCCAATGATCACGACTACTGAATAAACACAACTCCTTTCAGAAATACCAGCGAAGAGGTACAGTAGGTAGCAGCAGTACTTTGGGTTTTTAGCGCTCGCTAACAACACAGCATGGGCTAGACACTTCCTCCCCAGTGGGGAGTCCTTTTTATAGATATGAAAAGCTTTACAGAGACTTAGACAGCAGCCATCACAGTCACACATACAACAACTCCAACACTCTGGAACAGTAACACTCCATTTTGTGTCAAGAGGAGAAAAAAAATCCATGGCTCGCAATCTCTCACTCTAAACATTAGCTCAGAGTACACTAGAGGGAGTAAACAAAGAATCACAAGCACCTCAGATGGCTTACAATAACTACTGGCACGCTTCCTGAAGTGAAAACACCTTTAGAAGCACACACACAGACACAACACTCATTAGCCAGCAGTCAATGCTGGGGCTACACAGTGAGGGGGTGAGTAAGAGGCAGTAAGAACACAATTGGAACCCACTGTTTTCCCTTCTCATCTGATCTAGGAAGGTAAGCAGGGTTGGGCCTGGTTAGTACTTGGATGGAAGACTGCCTGGGAATACCAGGTTCTGCAAGCTTAGGGCGGCAGGTAGCCTAGCGGTGTGAGCGTTGGGCCAGTAACCAAAAGGTCACTGGCTCAAATACCCGAGCCAACAAGGTGAAAAAGCTGTCTCTGTGCCCTTGAGCAAGGCGCTTAACCCTAGTTTGCGCCAGGGGTGCCGTACTACTATGGCTGACCCTGTAAAACAACATTTCATATTTATTTTATTTGACCACTATCCCAGTCACAGAGCAGTTACACACACACACACACACACACACACACACACACACACACACACACACAACAAGCTTTCAATGTTCAATTACTATCATGAGCCCTAACTCTGAGAATGTCAAGAATCCAACGAGACGCCACCGCAAGGCCAGACACCCAGGGGCTACATCCTGAAGGGAGGGACAGGGAGGGAGGGATAGTGTGTTTGTCAAAGAAAGGAAAACAAGTGCTAGGGAGCAGTAGCCAAAGAGCAGCTAAGGAAACGAATGAAGGTGAGAGAGAGCATGTGAGGGGGAGGGAGAGAGGGGGAAGGAAACGAGTGTGTGATGTTAGCACTATGACGACGACAAGACCATTTAAAAATAAAACAAGGCTGGAGTGTGTGTGTGGCATTCCCCGTGTCAAGTATAATTTGCTTTTGATGAATGTCATCTGAGGAACTTGCCATGTAGTAGCCAGAAAACATGACATGCTTGCTATGGCAGAAAACATCCAGTTCAGGAAAACCAACTGACAGATTAATGAAAACTACTGACAAAACCACTATATAATTGCCTCATGCAAAGAATGTATAGTGTATCTAAAGATAGGTCCAAGGCCACAAATGCCCTTTTCACACTCACTACCTGCACTGTAGGCATACTGGGCTGGCTTGGATGTTTTCACATTGTCACTCCGAGCCATAAGACTGTACTAGCATGATGAGCTAAAGCCTAGGCATTAGCTCAAGAAGCTAATGCACGTCTTCAGGTCTCAGGCAAGGCGACTCGTCACACAAGCATGGTTCACTGAATTACTTCCGTTCTATGACACAACCGTCAGGTCACTAAGGTGGCAGCAGACTGTCTGGTTGGAACATAGTTCACTGGGTCAGCCCCCCCAAAACCCCCTCTTTAGTTCACTGGGTTCCAAGCATCTGGGCTACACGTGGTGATGTGGTTATAAACCCCCATAATCCCCCTGGATTAACCAGAGCTCCTTCCACTTTCCAATACCACAGCAGCACCATAGTAGGCCCACTACACTAGACTAGAGCAGGCCACAAAACCCACCTATGGATGGAATGACTAGAGTCAGTCAAATAGGATTCCTTCCTTCATGGTCCTTTCCAGCTGCAGAGCACAAAGCTCCTGTCTCAAAACATGCCATTACTCTCTGACATGTTGAGTGAGCCAGCCTCTGCCAAATCCATAGCAGTCATATGCCAGGGTCATCAGCTAGCTAAATGTCTGTTTTGGAACTGGTTTGTGTGTGTGTCCAACTGGTGGTCTGGAGAGCTGCGCCAACATGTAATCAGCTCACTTCTCAAGGTCTAGACAGGATCATCATGACCCACAGTTCCCTAAGTGAGTGTAGACTGGCAAGTGTAGACTGACCGCAGCACAGCAGCTTGTCAACAGCTGAGCGTAAATTCTGACCTCATTGAAGATATACATACAGAGATTAACTCCCTCAGTGGCCTTCAAGGTTCAATAACACACGACAAGGAACTGCTTGTATATCTCCTGTCTCTCTAGAGAGTGTGTGTGTGTCTGTGTAGCACATCTCTTCTCTCCCACTTTACTGGCCTTCAAGGATGCATGTCAGAAGAACTGTGTGCATCATGCCTCGGAAAATACGGAGCGTAGGGGTTAGTAATGTTCTCTAATTGCGCCGGGATTGGCTCAATATTCTGTTACTCATGGGGACACTAAGTCACCGGCAAATCTAAGGCCAGAGCTCGAAGATTCAAGCCCCTTGGGTGCTGCCATAGAGTTACATTAGAAGTGCCCATCCAAGAAGGCTCAAGGTCATTGGCCACAGATAAAATGACATCAAATCACGTTATATCTACAGTAGCTTTGATTGGACTGATGTCAACATCATACTTTCAAAATCTTAGCTAGCAGTCATCATCATGAATCAAGTCAACAATCTACTGGCAAATCCTTTTTGATCCTTGTCATAATGAAGAGAAATTATAGATAAAACGTATCGGTGCTCCTCGGCCATAAACATTACACAACAAGTTGGAAATTGCAAATTCAACAATGAGTGGTTTGGAAGGAATCAGTGGCTAACTGCGAGCATTTCAAAGCAATCACTAGCCTGCTATTCAGTGGAGTGGGTGTATGGTCCCAATTCTGGGTTTAAGGGTCTCTTTTCCAAGCTTAAAATGATAAACATTCAACATTGGCCATGCTGTCAATTCAGCATGATTTCTAAAAAAACAACTGTTAACCCATAACTGGGAAATATGACTTCAGTGAGTTCAAGACAACTGGGAACTCAGGGAAAAAAAACTGGCTCCGACTGGCAAAATATGTTTTGTACGGTCATCCAACTCGGAAATGTAAGTCGGGAACTCAGACCTCTTTCTAGACCTGAAGATCACTGATGTCATCGTGATTCGACCTTGTTTTTTTCCGAGTTCCCAGTTGTCGTGAAAGCACCATAAATCCAGAGAATGCCAGACTTTGATGACAAAATTTGCCCACGAAGGACCGCCGTGCCACCTTCTTGTTCAAGTGGGCACAGCACATGGTGAGTCCAAAAATGTCTTGTATACTGCTGTATAAATTATGTAATATGCTGGGAAGATATGTATACTGTAGCTAAGAAAGTAATAATAAGTATGTTGTGTAGTAAGCTGTTAGTAGCCCATATGCATCACCCTAATAATTTGATCTCTGATCTATGATCTTTGATCCCTCTTAATTTCGCCTACTGTTCTGACTAGGTGGTGCACATGTAGCCTATAACCTGTTTTAGAGAAATGTAATCATCAAATATTGTAAGAGCTTTCAATGTCTGCTTATATGCCCCCTTTATTTATCCTACGGTTCTGACTTGGTGTACAGGGAGAACACTGTAAGAACGGCCCATGTTCTGAATTCTGTCACTGTACATTTCAAAAGTGCTGAAGAAATAGTTATATTGACTATGTCCGTCCTAGCTTGCTCATTAATGTCTTAATTGAAAATTACAGATTGCCTCTTATCCGCTTGTCATCCCCTCATGCCATAGTTTGTACATCTCAATTGTCAGTAGAAACCACATTTGTTTAAGCAAGTCAGCCATATCAACTATGTTTTTTTAAAAGGCAGTAAATGAGGCTGAATGAACTGTTTCGCTGTCAGACAAGACTCCACTGATAGCCAGGTGTAGCAGTGGTAAGGTGTTCGGACTGCTGTTGGGACCCTGCTGTTGGGACAGCTTTATGTAGGCCCTAACAGTTTGTGTGCACCGTTATAGCGCAATTAATCTATTGTTCAGAGTTGTGTTGTGTAGTGGCTTTACTAGCATGCATTCCCCCCCCAAAGATTGTTGTGTTGTTTGTTTTCCCCACAAAGATTTACATGCTAAAATCGCACACACACGAGCCTACCTGCAGTTCGGTGGCGGATCCAAAGTAATGTCAGCCAACTCCTTCTGAATTCTGAAATAATGCACAAAAATGAAAATGATCACTCACATAGTCTTGATTCTAACAGAAGATTAATAATAGGGAACAAGATACATTGTCATGGCAGACACTCAAAATATCCAGAATGCTAATTTTACCAAAGGATCAAGACAGACAGTAAATCAGGATGACAAATATAACTATAGATAGACTGCATTGTGCCAGATGTTTTATTTTATTTCCTCTAGTCTTACCACAATAAACACTGAAAATAAATATGCAATAAGTTAGTCATCTATTGAATCATAGGCTATTTACAGTTTGACAACCATGCACTAAGAAGGTTAAGAACATATTCAAAATGGTAAACAAAAAAAACATTATTCAGATGTTCATATTTATATATACAGATCCGAATCCAGAAAATGGTCCACTGTAAATTAAACACTATAGTGACACGCGCAAGTCAATGACAAGACGATACATTGTAACAAAAGTGGCCGCGAGTGAGCTACGGTATTATAAAATATCAACTCAGTGAAACGTTGCATTTTTTTGACAGCCACAGCAACAATCAGCCTTACCTTTTGGCGCTGGTGGAGAGGAGTTTGGAAGTCTTGCTCATGCTGGCTTTGCTTTCTTCTCGTTTCTTAGGCGCGTTTTTTTCTAACTGCTGATGAGTTGAGGAAGAAGAACTAATGCTGGCACGCGAATCCTCACCCGACATACCGATCTGTACAGACAAAAACAAAAAGCAACATTCAGGCCACAGAAAAACAACAAATACACCTAAGATCCACCCCCCCCCCCACAGTTCAGGAGCACTGCAAATATTCAATGTAGGCTATCAATAACCAGCGCCATCAATGCGACCTTTAGCCTATTGTTGTTAGGCTCCAACCAACGATGTGTTCATAGGTTTACAGACACAATTCAACATGAATGTATCCTGTTTATCGTCAAACCATTACTCCCAGTCTTTCTTAACGCTCTAACAGATTAGCCTACTGACCTAAAGCTAATGTTTGCACTGAAGCGTTATTTTAGCTGAGTTGTGCTACAACAAAGGAGCACACTCCGCTCTTATTGTGAAATGATTACATTTCATTACAGCAAAATAAGAACGACGAGGGGGTAGCCTAATTTCCTCAACTGATCAAATAGCCCAATGTAGCCTCAAATGTATTGGGCGATGTCGCATTCGTTTGGGGAACCTTCCTCATTCTTCATTCCCACTGAGCATTCGTTGACTTGATGAAACTTTCACTTTGAAATAAGATGCTCTTCAATCAAACACCCATAAGAGAATATGCCGAACATGTATGCCAAACTAGTTGAATCTTTAGACCGAAGCCAATGTGTTTTACAATTAGATTTTATATTGGCATCTTTATCCCTCGATAGGCAGCTAAAGCTGATCTCAGTCCAGTCTATAGGACGGACCGTTTTCCTCAATTTCAACCCCAAAGGCTATAACCTATCCACGGTGGAGGTCCAAATGTCGATCCCTCAGACACGCCAAACAATACAATATGGATACATATACATATATATTTTTTAAGCATTTAGTGTTAGATAAGCCCACCTTTCTTTGTGTCTGTGAGTGCCTCCGTCGCCTGGACGCGTGCCTTTTGCCTCTCGCGGAGCGGAAGTGTGGGTGCAGAGCCAGCAGCAGACGAAGCTAGAGTTATCCAGGGCAATGGATTCCGTCTCGGTTGGGCACACTCGATGACAATGTCAAATTGAGAGAGCTAGCTGAGCACTACTCTATAATTGGAAAGGGGGGGGGGGGGGCACCAAAGAGGTGTGAGATGATTCTGACCATTGTGGATACCATAAGCCTACATATAATGTTATCTTTGCATCATGTAAAAGTGAAGTCCACCTACACTCCCAATAATCAGCAGAGGGTGACACAGAAATATTAGATGTTCTTATCTCTTCTTTATGATGGTCATATTAGGCTACATGAAGTTTCCTGCATTTCAAAGCATTCCTGCAAAATTGGCTTGCATCCTCTTATTATTGCAGGTAGAAATGGACCATGTAGGCTAATGGATAACCTAGCGGAAGAGGCTAACTTGCAGGTACATGTAGGCTACTGCTTTATACAGTCCGAACTCACCTGGTGTATTTGCTTCACCACACGAGATGGCTTCTTCAATGTGACGATGGCAGTCCATACAATGTCCACTGAGCTGCATTTTGAATGTATACATGACCAATATTAGTCTTAAAATGGTTCATTTGAGTTCAGTAGGCTACAGGGCAAACAGTCAACCTCTCCAGCCAGAGGGTCTGATTGAGCCTAACTTTAACCCATTGACCAACACCATCAACCTGTGGGATTTACTGTCCTCAAAGGAGGAAGAACACACCATACTGGCAGCTAGCCCATCAGAAAAGAGGTTGAGATATAAGACTTTAAGTGGTATTGTCTTTGCCAACCAATCCCCCCTGCCCTGGTCTCTTAGGACAAGCTGGGGGTTGAGGAAGAGAACCAGTGAGGTTATGAGGCTCTGCATCAGAAACAATAATCATTCTTCTTCTCCCTGTGGGGTAAAGATGAGGAGGTGGGGGACGAAGAGTCCCAATGTCCCCCTTCCATTCCCTGCCTGTCAACAATAATTACATCCCTTTGCGGGTCTCTCTACACTTTGCCGCTTCTCTTTGACGAATAAGAATTAGGATCCAACCTACACCAAATAATTGACAGCAGCAAAACACAGAATGTTAAGGCCTGACTCCACTCCTTTCAACACTGGCTGTCAAAAGGCAAAGATTCTGCTAATTCATCCTGGATCAGTTCTCTTCTCACCACTAATGCTGCAACAGTCTCTCTAGCGAGAGATGAGAAATCCATGTGCAAGAGGGAGGATGTGGTGCTGGTTTATATTGGAATAGGCTTACAATGACTGAAAGGCCATTGTCGTAATTAGCAATAACAAGCAGCATTGCTGCCTAATTAATAATGGATGAACTCTTAACTAATAAATCATTTTCACAAAACAAGACTCCACAAAGCACAAAACCAAACATTTCATTTGGAATGCCAAGGCTGCACAGGTGCTGTTCCACAGGCAGACTGGATCCTTCCATGAAAACCTGCAACATATTAGGAGTGAAGGGATGCATCCAGATGTTCTATTCCGTTGCAGGGGGGGGGGGGGGGGGGGGGTCCTACATTTTGGGACTGGAATGTCAGGAACTCAGCTGGCGTAGTTATACTAGTCGGGACCCAGAATTGTAGAATTACAGAATGGAATCTCTGAACCCAGAGTTTCATTCTAAGGGCATTTGTATATGGGAACTGTGTTTGTGTGTTTCAGTGTTTGTGTGTGTGTGCGTGTGCGTGCAGCAGATCCTTCAATAGAGCTCTGTATTTGAGGCAGCCAGCCAGCTATCAAAGAGCTTTTAAACTTCTCATGAAAATACACGGGACAAGATGAGAGTTTTGAACTTGAACAAACAGTAGCTTTAACTTTTATCACTGATCATAAAAAGGAAATGCTCTTGACATTGGAGCTTTAAAATGTGACATGAGAAAATAACATAAATCATCTAAAACGGGTGTATAATATTAATATTTTAACGACCATTGGACAGCAGTAAATATTATAGATTATGCATTGAAATCCCCCACTGTTAACCCAGTGAAGAAGACAAACAGTGAGCACATTAGCAACAGATTAGCCGAGCCAGAGTTAACATTACAACCAGTGTTTAATTGAGTATTCAATAAGTATGTATTCTCACAAGGCAAATGTACAGCAAATAACTGCCAGCTGACTAGCACCACAGGAGGTGAGCAGCAAGACCAGCTACACACAGATCCAGACAGACTTACTGTCATGGCAATAACTTCTGGGGGCAGAAAAATAATAACAACAAATGATTAAATCCTAGAAAAAGGTCCACTCTGCATCTGTAAACACTAATTCTGCAGACAGGCTCTAACTGAAGATGACCTCTTAAACAAAAACGCTCAACATGGACTGTATCAATAGAATGTATCTAGAATGCTCTAGAATAGAATGCATTTTTCATCAATCACATAAAAAGGGCCTAGGAGGATAATGCAATAAACAATGTAGTAATAATAACAACAACAAGAATAACAGTATTAAAGCTTTTCGTGACCATATCAACATTCAGTGTATTGGGAGAAAAAAATCCAATATACTATTTGTATAAAAAAAAAAGAAGCAATCAAGTTCATGTTCTCAGAGGAGGGGGAGTGGGGGTGAACTAAAGGTGTGAGGAGCACAGGAGGCTGGTGAGGGGAGGACGGCTTATAATAATATCTGGAATGGTGTAAATGGAATGGCATTAACACACATGGAACCCATGGGTTTGATGCATTTCTATTTACTCGTTCCAGTCATTACTATGAGCCCGTCCTCCCCAATAAAAGTGCCACCAGCCGCCTGTGATGAGGAGGGGGGATCAGGTCAGGTGGGTGTGCTTCCACACATTTGGGCCTCAGAGAGAGGGGCAAGTAGCTTTGTCCCAAATCTGTTTGTGCTGTATAGCCAACTACTATGGTCTAACTAAGTCGCTCTGGATAATGGTGTCTACTAAATGACTAAAATGTAAATGTCATTGTCATGCCAAACATGCCATTATTAATTAATTGTTTGGCATGCAATGACCATAGGAGTTGGCTATACAGCACAAACAGATTTGGGACCAGTCTAGGAGCGGAGGGGCGAGGGATGGGTGTGCTCAACAGATTTTGGGTGGCGGAGGTGGGTCAGAGAAGGGTGGTGGAGCTCCTTGATGTCAGTCTATGTGGCGTATCTCTTGGTCCACTGTTTGGCTATCCTGTCGTGCTCTGGTCTGTTGGTCGTGTACTGGGTGGCGATGCTTCCTACCAGAGGGTCAGCTGTGAGGAGGGAGAACAACATGGATTAGAGTATTTTAACCACCATTAAATCACATTTCATCACATCCATTTGGGTGTTTGTCTACAGTCAGAGAAACTGTCACCCCAACTCCTTAGATAAATACACTATTTTCTACCATTAACTCTGATTTTAATAGCCTTTAACAACCCACATTTAAAAACCCATTAATTTGCCATGCCGTCAAGCCTTGTTTATCTGAAGTAGGATACTCCATAAATATATGACATTTAGAGATCTAAATCAAGTGTTCACAGCAGGTTTGTCTAGTAATACAGGACAGCAGGGTGAAGCACGATGACAGAGACATATTCCCTTTACAGCACATCATCACAGTACTCTGACCTGGGGTGTATTCAGGGAGGTTAAACACTCAGAATCATTCAAATGGCAGGTCCCCTGCCGAGCTCCTTGTGCAAGTTGAGTAAGCAGCAGTGGGGCCACAGCCCCAGCAGAGCCAAGCTCAGGTCGGGGGTGAAAACACACTAGAGCTGCAGAGCACCGTACAGGGTCTCCTTGTGACACCCCGTCTCAGGCAGCCAGGAAATATACAATTATTAAGCCTGCGAGGGTTAATTAACTGTCATTCTGCTCTCTCCTTCTTTAATGAACTATATCCCATAATATCCCATTGATCCTCTAGACCCCTACTACCGCATGAATAAAGACACATTCAGGGGAGAGAAGGGGAGGAGGGGGAGTTGGTCGCGGGGAGGCAGTGGGGAGGGCATTTAGACTCATGGTCCACAGCGACAGCTCCAAACCCACTATGCACTGTGGGAGGGAGCCTGGGGGGAGGGGCCTGGGGGAGAAATAATGACCAGACTGATTATGAGAAGGGTTGAGCGATTGCCCTGTTATTATATTTTTAAAGGATCACATTATTGTTTTATCTATATTATGTGTACATGTAACATTTTGTGGGTCTGTGTGTTCTGTGGGAAATATGCATCTTTAATGTGGTCATACATTTAGCAGGAGGTTAGGAAGTGCAGCTCAGTTTCCAACTCATTTTGTGGGCAGAGGGCACATAGCCCGTCTTCTCTGCCTATGGCAGCCTCTCTAAATAGCAAGGCTATGCTCACTGAGTCTGTACATAGTCAAGCATTTTCTTAATTTGGGGTCAGTAACAGTGGTCAGGTATTCTGCTACTGTGTATTCTCTGTTTAGGGCCACATATCATTACAATTTGCTCTGTTTTCTGGTTGATTCTTTCCCATGTGTAAAATAGTTTTCTTTTTGCGTTCTCATAATTTGGTTGTGTCTAATTGTGTTGCTGTCCTAGGGTTCTGTGGGGTCTGTTTGTGTTTGTGAACAGAGCCCCAGAACCAGCTGGCTGAGGGGACTCTTCTCTAGGTTCATCTCTCCGTAGGTGAGGGTTTGTGGTGGAATGTGTGGGCATCGCATCCTTTTAGGTAACTGTAGAATTTAACAGCACTTTTCTGGATTTTGATAACTAGCGAGTATAGTCCTAATTATGCTCTCCATGCATTGTTTGGGGTTTTGCATTGTATAAAAAGTACATTTTTGCAGAATTCTGCATGCAGTCTCAATTGGGTGTTTGTCCCATTGTGTACATTCTTTGTTGGTGAGCAGACCCCAGACCTCACAACCATAGAAGGCAATGGCCTCTATAACTGATTGAAGTATTTTCAGCCAGATCCTAATTGGGATGTCGAGTTTTATGTTCCTTTTGATTGCGTAGAAGGCCCTTCTTGCCTTGTATCTTAGGTCGTTTACAGCCTTGTGCAAGTTACCTGTGGTGTTGATGTTTAGGCCGAGGTAGGTATAGTTCTTTGTGTGCTCTAGGGCAACAGTGTCTAGACAGAATGTGTATTTGTTGTCCTGGCTACTGGACCTTTTTGGGACACCATTATTTTGGTCTTACTGAGATTCACTGTCAGGCCCCAAGTCTGACAGAATCTGTGTAGAACATCTAAGTGCTGCTGTAGGCCCTCTTTAATTGGGGACAGAAGCACCAGTTCATCTGCAAACAGTAGACATTTGATTTCAGAGTCCAGTAGGGTGAGGCCGGGTGCTGCAGACTGTTCTAGTGCCCTCGCTAATTCATTGATATAAAGTGAGCTCCAAAAGTATTGGGACAGTGACATTTTTTGTTGTTGTTTTGGCTCTGTACTCCAGAACTTTGGATTTGAAATGATACAATGACTATGAGCTTAAAGTGTAGACTGTCAGCTTTCATTTGAGAGTATGTTCATCCATATCGGGTGAACCGTTTAGAAATGACATATTTGTGCGTCTAACTTTCTCACTCATCACGATTCATTCAGGATTATTCGTAATCATGGTAGCATCCACATTAATCAGAAGTGTTTAGACATATTCTATTCTTATTTACAATAAAAGTGACTCCAAAATGACACAATACACTATTTACCATTCATTTCCATTGGGCACAAAATAATATGTTACTGTCCCAATACTTTTGGAGCTCCCTGTACTGTATCACCCCACGGCCCTAAGGAAAGAAATCTGTATGTTTATTGCCCATTTTAACTGCACACATGTTGCTTGTGTACATGTTTCCCCCCAACACCGCTTTCCATCAATTTGCATAGCAGACCCTCATGCCACATTGAGTCAAAAGCTTTTTTGAAATCAATAAAGCATGAAAAGACTGTTTTGCTTTGTTTGTTTGTCAATAACGGTGTGCAGGGTGTATACATGCTCTGTCATACTGTATTTTGGTCAGAAGCCAATTTGACATTTGCTCAGGACATTGTTTTCACTGAGGAAATGTTGGAGTCTGCTGTTGATGATACTGCAAAGGATTTTTTTCTCTCGATTTTTCAGAGAGAATCTCTCTCTCTCTGATTGGGTGATAGGGGTGTCACTCACCAGGGTTGCAGTCAGTGAGCAGGGAGCAGATGGACAGCAGCACCTTGGAGATGGTGAGGGCGGGGCTCCAGTTGTCCTTCAGGATGTCCAGACAGATCACACCCTGACTGTTGATGTTACAGTGGTAGATCCTGGTACGGAACGTCACCTAGGAAACAACAACGTTTCTCGAGAAATCAATACACCCCGACTGTCATTGATGTTACACTGGTAAATCCTGGTACGGAACGTCACCTAGGTTACAACAAAGTTTCTCTAGATCAATGCACCCTGTGGTTTATGTGCTTTTTCCAGTCCTTCGGGAGCTGAGCATCTCTTTGTGTCAGTAACATAGAAGAAGTGGAGCGAAACATTAGGAAGACAAGAGACTAAACATCATTAGGGAGCCACCTCTGACCTCTGGGCTGCCTGCCTGAACAGTGGAGGGATCAGAGTGGGAGTGACATTGGAGAAGCACCCTTTGACTCAATCACACTCTCCCCCTCTATCTCCCTAGCTGACTCACTCTCTCTCAACCACTTCATGAGTGACTAACCATGCTGGCCTGCTTGTGGAAACTGTGCTCCATAACTGTGCTCCCAGGCTATCCCAAGGTGTGGAGGGGATCTGCTAGTCTAGTCTGTGGTGTTTGTGTACCCTGTTCTCAGACAGCAGATATAGGAGTGTGTGTGTTTGTGTGTGTGTGTGTGTCTGTCTGTCTATCTGTCTGCCTGCCTGCCTGTATGTCTGCAGCCCTGTTCACAGCCTGAACCCAGCGGGAGGCCTGGCTCTTAGAGCAGCAGATATGTTTCCGTTCATCCTCAGTCAGCAGAGGAAAGAGAGAAACGAGGAAAGGAAGAGACAAATGGAGAGAGAAAGAGAGAGAGAGACAAGGAAAGGAAGAGAGATGGAGAGAGACAAGGAAAGGAAGAGGCAGATGGAGAGAGAGAGAGAGAGAGAGAGAGAGAGAGAGAGAGAGAGAGAGAGAGAGAGAGAGACAAGGAAAGGAAGAGACAGATGGAGAGAGAGAGAGAAGGAAAGGAAGAGGCAGATGGAGAGAGAGAGAGAGAGAGAGAGAGAGAGAGACAAGGAAAGGAAGAGACAGATGGAGAGAGAGAGAGAGAGAGAGAGAGACAAGGAAAGGAAGAGACAGATGAGAGAGAGAGAGAGAGACAAGGAAAGGAAGAGGCAGATGGAGAGAGAGAGAGAGAGAGAGAGAGAGAGAGAGAGAGAGAGAGAGAGAGAGAGAGAGAGAGAGAGAGAGAGAGAGAGAGACAAGGAAAGGAAGAGACGGAGAGAGAAAGAGAGAGAGAGACAAGGAAAGGAAGAGACAGATGGAGAGAGAGAGAGAGAGAGAGAGAGAGAGAGGAAGAGACAGATGAGAGAGAGAGAGAGAGAGAGAGACAAGGAAAGGAAGAGACAGATGGAGAGAGAGAGAGAGCAAGGAAAGGAAGAGGCAGATGAGAGAGAGAGAGAGAGAGAGAGAGACAAGGAAAGGAAGAGACAGATGGAGAGAGAGAGAGAGAGAGAGACAAGGAAAGGAAGAGACAGATGGAGAGAGAAAGAGAGAGAGAGAGACAAGGAAAGGAAGAGACAGATGGAGAGAGCGAGAGAGAGAGAGAGAGAGAGAGAGAGAAAGAGAGAGAGAGAGAGAGAGAGAGAGAGAGAGACAAGGAAAGGAAGAGACAGATGGAGAGAGAAAGAGAGAGAGAGAGACAAGGAAAGGAAGAGACAGATGGAGAGAGCGAGAGAGAGAGAGAGAGACAAGGAACGGAAGAGACAGATGGAGAGAAAGAGAGAGAGAGACAAGGAAAGGAAGAGACAGTTGGAGAGAGAGACAGAGAGAGAAAGAAGAGAAAAGGTGGTAGATAGATAGAGACAGACAGAGTGAGAGGCCCCACATCCTGAGGCAATCACTAAACTAAACTCGCTCACGGTCGACGCCCAACCAACGCACCTGCATAGAGTATTTCCTCAATAATAACACTGAACATAGCCACTGGCGTAACGCATATTCTCTGGCCCCACCATAAGGTCGGAGTCCAGGCCCCTACGGCCAGTAGGTCCAGGTTGCGGGCCCGACTATTTTCTATACTGAGTATTGCTAACCCAGAGTCTTTCCTGAGACATTGTACATTATATGTCCATTGCGCTGCACACAATTTAAATTTAGTCTTGAATGATGGTTGCCAAGATACAGTATACCAGAGGAAAGGGACTGTTGATATTGCAACCACATAACTCAAACGCTGGTTAACCAGTATGAAAGTATCAACTTTTTTTATTCATGTCCTCAAGAACTGTTGTCTGCTAAAGATAATAATCTGTTTGCATCTGCCAATTGATTGACTGTCCAGTATCCAGACGATCTGTCCCCAGAGCTTCCTATACAGTTAGCCTCTTTCCATATCGTGTTGAGTCCGGCAATTAAGGAGAATGAGAGGCTCAAGACGTTACAGAACTGCTGAAGAACTCCCTGAAGGTGCCACTGCAATCAAGCTGTTTTCACCATCCCTGTAACTGTTGTTTCTGCGGAGAGATCGTTTTCTAAACCAAAACTCAGAAAGAACTACCTACGAAGCATTAGGCTCTCAGTCTGATATGAGCTTTTGAACACCTGAGTAAACTCCATTTATTCATAGCCTTGACCACGGCATTTGTTCACTGATATTCCCTCATACTTTCAATCAGCTGTGCTTCCCTTTGTAGTCTGTAATAGTTTGCAAGCCCTGCCACAGATGATGCGATCTCTATTGCACTCCACACTGCCCTTTCCCACCTGGACAAAAGGAACACTTATGTGAGAAAGCTATTCATTGACTACAGCTCAGCGTTCAACACCATAGTACCCTCGAAGCTCATCACGAAGCTAAGGATCCTGGGACTAAACACCTCCCTCTGCAACTGGATCCTGGACTTCCTGACGGGCCGCCCCCAGGTGGTGAGGGTAGGTAGCAACACATCTGCCACGCTGATCCTCAACACTGGAGCTCCCCAGGGGTGCGTGCTCAGTCCCCTCCTGTACTTCCTGTTCACCCACGACTGCATGGCCAGGCACGAGTCCAACACCATCATTAAGTTTGCAGACGACACAACAGTGGTAGGCCTGATCACCGACAATGACGAGACAGCCTATAGGGAGGAGGTCAGAGACCTGGCTGGGTGGTGCCAGAATAACAACCTATCCCTCAATGTAACCAAGACTAAGGAGATGATTGTGGACTACAGGAAAAGGAGGACCGCGCATGCCTCCATTCTCATCGACGGGGCTGTAGTGGAGCAGGTTGAGAGCTTCAAATTCCTTGGTGTCCACATCAACAACAAACTAACATGGTCCAAACACACCAAGACAGTCGTGAAGAGGGCACGACAAAGCCTATTCCCCCTCAGGAAACTAAAAAGATTTGGCATGGGTCCTGAGATCCTCAAAAGATTCTACAGCTGCAACCTCGAGAGCATCCTGACTGGTTGCATCACCGTCTAGTACGGCAATTGCTTGGCCTCTGACCGCAATGCACTACAGAGGGTAGTGCGTACGGCCCAGTACATCACTGGGGCTAAGCTACTTGCCATCCAGGACCTCTACACCAGGCGGTGTCAGAGGAAGGCTCTAAAAATGGTCAAAGACCCCAGCCACCCCAGTCATAGACTGTTCTCTCTACTACCGCATGGCAAGCGGTACCGGAGTGCCAGGTCTAGGACAAAAAGGCTTCTCAACAGTTTTTACCCCCAAGCCATAAGACTCCTGAACAGGTAATCAAATGGCTACCCGGACAATTTGCATTGCATTGTCCCCCCCAACCCCTCTTTTATGCTGCTGCTACTCTCTGTTTATCATATATGCATAGTCACTTTAACTATACATTCATGTACATACTACCTCAATTGGGCCGACCAACCAGTGATCCCGCACATTGGCTAACCAGGCTGTCTGCATTGTGTCCCGCCACCCACCAACCCCTCTTTTACGCTACTGCTACTCTCTGTTCATCATATATGCATAGTCACCTTAACCATA
Organism: Salvelinus alpinus; assembly: GCF_045679555.1. NCBI lineage: Eukaryota > Metazoa > Chordata > Actinopteri > Salmoniformes > Salmonidae > Salvelinus > Salvelinus alpinus. The sequence continues at coordinate 30,111,834 of NC_092114.1, forward strand.
TCTACATGTACATACTACCTCAATCAGCCTGACTAACCGGTGTCTGTATGTAGCCTCGCTACTTTTATAGCCTCACTACTGTATATAGCCTGTATTTTTACTGTTGTTTTATTTCTTTACTTACCTATTGTTCACCTAATATATTTTTTGCACTATTGGTTAGAGCCTGTAAGTAAGCATTTCACTGTAAGGTTGACAACTGTTGTATTCAGCGCACGTGACAAATAAACTTTGATTTGATTTTAAATTTTTCAGTCCCATTCCTGAAGCCCAAGGAACAAACAATTAGCATCCTAGTACATATGGACATTAAAAAGGTTGATGAAGGACTTTTTGGAGGGTTACTGTCAAAATTATTTATTAAATAAAATATCAATGACAGGTGTATGAGCCTCCAGAGCTGGTGGACCTCCCCGCTTTGCGGGGGCTGCAGGTGTGTCCAGTACTCCAGTGAACAGAGCTGAGAGACTGTATTTACCAGCTTTTCTCTCAGTCAGTTGTAATTTTCTTCTATTCAAATCGTTGTTTTGTTGCTCAACATGCTCCTAGTCCAAAGTTATTTCAAAACCTTCCAGCTCTCAAAATATCTTCTCCAAGGCAAGCCAGATATCTTTTTAGAGCAGGGCTGCCCAACCCTCTTCCTGGAGATCTACCATCCTGTGGGTTTTCAGCCCAACCCTCTTCCTGGAGATCTACCGTCCTGTGGGTTTTCAGCCCAACCCTCTTCCTGGAGATCTACCGTCCTGTGAGTTTTCAGTCCAACCCTCTTCCTGGAGATGTATCGTCCTGTGGGTTTTCAGTCCAACCCTAATTTAACACACCTGATTCTACTAATTAGCTGCTCAACAAGACCTTATCTAGCTGAATCAGATACGCTAAATTAGGGTTGGACTGAAAACCTACAGGACAGTAGATCTCCACGAAGAGGGTTGGACAGCACTATTTTGGAGTATCCCAGTGATCATGATTTAAAAACTAGAACGGAACACATGGGAAACATCCTTAAATACGCGCTAAAAATAAATATGTACTTGTCTATTTGTGTTTCAGAGGCGCCATTGATGCACTTGTAAATGTTTGTCTCTAAAATAGCCGGTGCCGTGCAGATGTTTAGTATTTCAAGCCCTGAAAGCCTAACCCAAGGCCCAAATCAAAAATACAAATAAACAGAATCCGTCAACATGGGCTCCTGAGCAAGCACTAGTCTAGCATACATACCAGTGTGTGTGTGTGTGTGTGTGTGTGTGTGTGTGTGTGTGTGTGTGTGTGTGTGTGTGTGTGTGTGTGTGTGTGTGTGTGTGTGTGTGTGTGTGTGTGTATACCTTGGGTGGTTTGAAGGGGTAGTCTGGTGTGAATGCGATATCTAGGAAGAAGACTCCTCCCTCGTACACAGAGCCTGGTGGTCCCAGGATGGTGGATCTCCACTCATAGATGTTGTCTCCTTTTGGACCCGCACTGCAATGGCACGGTAGAAAAAATAAAGAAATTCAGTATACAGAATGTATTTAGATAGCAGGAAATTACATTTTAATCCTGTTACTCAATTCCTGATTCAGGAGTGTGTGTTCGTGTGTTGTGAAAGATAGAGAGAGGTAGGTGGAAGCCAGGAGGTCTCTCCTATTATCAACCATCCAATCTGCTATTCAATCTATTCTGTATAACTCCATATTCATTCCCAGATATGTGCCCATGTAAATAAGAGAGATTGCATCTGTAAGCAGTTATCTATCTACAAGATCAATTTCAATTCACAGATAACTGAATTGAAGTAGATAATAAACAAAAGTGAAATAACCAATACAAATGAACAGTAAACATTACACTCACAGAAGTTCCAAAAGAATAAAGACATTTATGCCATATTATGTCTATATACAGTCTCTCTCTCTCGCTCTCTCATTGCCGCACACAGTGGCAGATTGCCCTCCCTGTAGTACATGACAACTACAGTGTAGACGATAGCAGCTGGCTGCTGCCGAGCTTAATTGTTACATTGCCTCCTACTACACACAGTGGAGAAAACAGATCATCTAATCCTATTTTCCCAATGGAATCAGGCCAGACACACCTCTGTTGTCTTATACCACTCTTACTTTCATCACTTAGAGAAGAGGGGGAGTGGGAGCGAGAGAGAGGAAGAGACAAGTAGAGAGAGAGAAGGGTTAAAGGAGAGAGAGCGGCTGGAAGAGAGACAGAGAGAAAGGGAGAGACGGGGAGAGAGAGGGGGGCAAAGCAGTAGAAAGAGAGAAAGAGATCGAGAGGGGAGGCATTAATGCAACGCGAGTGAGAGTATCACTAAAGCCATTCATGTGAAATGGTAGCCTGCAGTAAAGAGGTAGGCCTCTGTATTTTCTGTCTAGCTCAGTTTGGACAGGAAACAAGCTTAGAAAGGAGAATTCTCTCTCTTTTGCCAGTGATGACACATTCTGGTCCATGTACTGTAAATAGTCTGAGGGCGGGAGGAGGGAATGAGAGAGAGGGCGGGGGGGGGGGGGAGAGGGGGAGGGGAGAATGAGAGGGAGAGAGAGGCGGAGGGGAGAATGAGAGGGAGAGAGAGGCGGAGGGGAGAATGAGAGGGAGAGATAGGGGGAGGAGAATGAGAGGGAGAGATAGGGGGAGGAGAATGAAAGGGAGAGAGGTGTGCCTCCAGGAGACAGACAGTTAGGCAGTAGTAAAAAGTTCTGGACCTCGTCACGCTCTAGCCTGTTGTTGCCCAACATGACTGAATGGTTAAGGAGAGATCTATGTTTGTGGGTCAAATCAACCCATCACTATCGGTGGTTGAGACAGACGTTTTACATGGCACTCTCTACTAGTCCTGTTATGGTTGGCCAAAATAGTTATTTTCTCCCCTCTCTTCCCACAGTAAGTCTATATATAGGCTACAGACCGCATCTGGATATGTTTAGAGCACCACCAGCGACACCCATTTCTAACCCAGGCTTGTGGAACTACTGGTTTCCCTATCCAGTAGCATAACAAACTACTGTACTCCATCAATGTGTTTAATCACCGGTCCTCACTCTGCCACTGTGATGGGTAGTAAAAGCCTCACCACACATAAAAGCATAATGGTGGAGAAACAGGCCTCAGTGACATCGGAGACGGTTGATGATGTAATATTAGTGTCATAAAGACACAGTCTTTTCCCTCTCTGTTCATCAACTCCCTCTACCAAGGCTTCCTCATCCCTCACTCCTCCCTACCTTCTCCCCCTGCCCCTCTCTCCCCCACACCCACACCATCACAGTCTCCCCCTAACCATAACCCCCCCCCCAAGATTCTTCCTCCCTCACCCATCCTCCCTCACCTCCCACGGCTCTTCCTGAAAACTATTTTTACTCAGGCGGCAGCTGGGCATCACATGCAAAGAAACAAGAACTATCGCAGACGTCTCGAGAGTTTGGACACTTACACTGGTAGCACTGTGGATAGAAGAGATGTCCCAGACTGACACTGGTAGCAGTGTGGATAGAGGAGATGTCCCAGACTGACACTGGTAGCATGGGGATAGAGAGATGTCCCAGACTGACACTGGTAGCAGTGTGGATAGAGAGATGTCCCAGACTGACACTGGTAGCAGTGTGGATAGAGGAGATGTCCCAGACTGACACTGGTAGCAGTGTGGATAGAGGAGATGTCCCAGACTGACACTGGTAGCAGTGTGGATAGAGGAGATGTCCCAGACTGACACTGGTAGCAGTGTGGATAGAGGAGATGTCCCAGTCTGACACTGGTAGCAGTGTGGATAGAGGAGATGTCCCAGTCAGTCAGAGGGAGGTATTATATGACAGAGGATATCCCTGACACCACTACCTCTCCTGTTGAACACATACACACGCACGCACAAACACCCTTATACACGAAACACACACGAAACACACACACACACACACACACACACACACACACACACACACACACACACACACACACACACACACACACACACACACACACACACACACACACACACACACACACACACACACACACACACACACACACACACACACACACACACACACAGAGAAGCATTTAATTGGGCTGCAATTTCTGAGGCTGGTAACTCTAATGAACTTATCCTCTGCTTATCCTCTCAATCCAGATGCCCAGATATTTATAAGCGGGTGTAACGTGTGCGCTGGGAGTTGGGAAGCAAGTTCAGGGAGTGAATACATTTAATGAATGAACGAAACATAACAAGAAACACGATCAACGCACAGACAAACTGAAACACAAACAACACCTGGGGAAGGAACCAAAGGGAATGACATAAATAGGGCAGGTACTGTGATGGAGTTGAAGAGGGTTAAACCAAGGCCTCATACCTTTTAAAGGGTTAATAAATTGTGTTATGATAAACTGTAAGGTCTCCTCTTCTAAGAGACCTCTGTGTGTGTATTAACACCTGTTTTGAGTGTTGTGCCCTTCAGACATTATCAGAAGGCGGAAACCGCCTACGTTCATACATACTCATCCTGTCTGGGCACCACCTGGCTATCTGAGGTTCTGTTAATACGACTGGTTATATGAGAACACAAGGCTACCGCAGGCCTGATGAAAACAGCCACCTGTCAGAAGATGCTTGGACTCATTCACCTTGTTATGACCCTATACTTGTGATGAAAGGTCAAGTTTCGGTCAAACCCCCTGCTGAGCATTTAATTGCTGACAAGATGGTTGCTGCTGTCAGGGAGAGGTTAGATGTATTAAAATGTTGTTACCAGGGAAACTCACGAAAGGAGGACTGGGAGAGGCTATATGAGTTACAGGATGTCTTAGACATTTTGCAGAACCTGGAGAGAACTATCATATACTGTACTCTGTACCAAATTCTGCCTACAATTGTATTACTAAAGGATCATTTTAATACTTAAACAAAGAGTCTGTGTTTCCTTTCCATTACTAATGTATGTTTGATAATTATATAGACCTGATCATTTGTTGAAGAAATTGACCAACAGAGTCCAGGTGAGTGTCATGAGGCGCTGATGTGCGTGACAATGGTGACAAGTGTGCGCAATAATCAGCAGCTTGGTGACCTAGAGGCTGGAGAGGGGGCACACGTGACAGCTGGGATACGATCAATGAGGGCACCATCCGATGTACAGTACTAGTCAAAGGTTTTAGAACACCTACTCATTCAAGGGTTTTTCTTTATTTTTACTATTTTCTACATTGTAAAATAATTGTAAAGACATCAAAACTATGAAATAACACATATGGAATCATGTAGTAACCAAGATAGTGTTAAACAAATCAAAAGATATTTTAGATTTTAGATACTTCAATGTAGCCACCCTTTGCCTTGATGACAGCTTTGAACACTCTTGGCATTCTCTCAACCAGCTTCACCTGGAATGTTTTTCCAACAGTTGTGAAGGAGTTCCCACATATGCTGAGCACTTGTTGGGTGCTTTTCCTTCACTCTGCAGTCCAACTAATCCCAAACCATCTCAATTGGGTTGAGGTCGGGTGATTGTGGAGGCCAGGTCATCTGATGCAGCACTCCATCACTCTCCTTCTTGGTCAAATAGCCCTTACACAGCTTGGAGGTGTGTTGGGTCATTATCCTGTTGAAAAACAAATGATAGTCCCACTAAGCGCAAACCAGATGGGATGGCGTATTGCTGCAGAATGCTGTGGTAGCCATGCTGGTTAAGTGTGCCTTGAATTCTAAATAAATCACTTACAGTGTCACCAGCAAAGCACCCCCACAACATCACCGGTCCAACGTCCATTGCTCATGTTTCTTGGCCCAAACAAGTATTTTCTTCTTATTGGTGTCCTTTAGTAGTGGTTTCTTTGCAGCCATTTGACCACGAAGGCCTGATTCACACAGTCTCCTCTGAACAGTTGATGTTGAGATGTGCCTGTTACTGGAACTCTGTGAAGCATTTATTTGAGCTCCGGTCTGAGGTGCAGTTAACTCTAATGAACTTATTCACTGCAGCAGAAGTAACTCTGGGTCTTTCTTTCCTGTGGCGGTCCTCATGAGAGCCAGTTTCATCATAGCGCTTGATTGGTTTTGCGACTGCACTTGAAGAAACGTTCAAAGTTCTTGAAATTTTCCGCATTGACTGACCTTCATGTCTTAAAGTAATGATGGACTGTTGTTTCTCTTTGCTTATTTGAGCTGTTCTTGCCATAATATGGATTTGGTAATTTCCCATTTCACGGAGTGACTCATTATATAAGTGAAGTATTGTATGTTTCAGGCCCAAGGGTACTGCATGGATGTCAACAAATCACTAGGGAACAACAACTCACTAAGGAGCATATCCTGAGTGCTTACCCTGCATAACTCCATACTAGAGATCGAGGGAGAGAGAGAGAGAGAGAAAGGATGACAGACAGACAGACAGACAGACAGACAGACAGACAGACAGACAGACAGACAGACAGACAGACAGACAGACAATGGGAGTACAGTAGTATTACCATGTACTTATACTCCACCATGTAAAGCTAATCCCTCCCATTCCAGATTATGGGCTAACTGGATTATACCTGCCTGTGGATAGATGATACTGTACCAGCTAGCTACCGCAGCACAGAGACACATTGCCAAACCCATCCATACACGTCATTGACCACTCTCCTCTCCTCTACCCCCCCACACACACTCTCATCTCCTCTTCTCTCACCTTGTTTCACTAACACATTGATTAATGGATATTAACCTTAATTTTAACCGTGACCTGATCAGTTGTGGTTCAACCACAATCATCCCTGTGGTCGCCATATGACCTTTGACCTGGTTTATCCTATTAAATGTCAATTCAGATTGGAATTCCATTACTCAGATTCCATGTTTCTACACTGATCTCTGTGATGTCAATCATCATCAAAGGGAGAACCACCAATGTGATTATTATTGACTGGTCAACGTGAATTGATTACATCGGCTTTTATTGTGCTCATAAATGCCAACAGACAACGCTTCAGTTACAGCAGGTCTAGGGGGCTCCTGAGGACTATAAGTAACCAGTCACCAGCGCACGCACGCACGCACACGCACACACACACACAGGATCGTTATAGTGAACAATCAGCAACACAGTCATTGAGTCTCATTGAGGTCTCGTGGAATACTCCACTGTTAAAGGCTCAGAAAGAGGGGAAAATACCCAAATCCCTCAGACAGAAAAGCTCTTTTCAGTGTTTTGTTCCTTCCAGCTAAAAGGCCTGTGTTCGCTTGGTACTGGTCTTTGTGTGTCCTCGTTTGGCCAGCTAAATGCTCACAATGCACACTTTCATCAGGAGCAACATACAGGCTGGGAGGAGGGAGAAAGAAAGATTCGATGCCCTCTGACCTTTCAATGAGCGGTAAACCAATTGTGTCCCCATTGTCTTCGGCCCCATCGCCTAGCAACCCATCCCTGGAGTATGTGTGTGACTGTGTGTGTTCCATGACTGGAATAAATACTGAATTGCTAATAGTCACGCATCAATGGTTTGTAATTTGGTTCATAACTTCCACTTATATGACATCCATCAATTGAATTATTATGAACAGATCATGTGGAAATCAAGTGACAACTTGATTAGGTACATATTGCTGATAGTATCAGCCAGACAGCAAGCAATGCATTAGGCCTACATGCTACCCATGCTTACTCAACTTACCCCCATATAAAGAGAATATTCTCAACTTCAATCATCAGAAGGGGATGAAATCAACTATTTTGGTTTGTGAATTATTTGGTATGACAAGATCTAGACATTTAAAGGTAATTTCCCATTGAGCCGACATATACAGGGTTTACAATGAATGTGGTCTTTGCAAACATGGGAACATTGCATTTTGTCCGCTATGTACGTTTTCAAGGCAATCGGGTTGAATCTAGCCCCTAATCAGCTATCTCTCACAGTGCAGTCACAAGCTTCATAACCATCAACCTTCGTATTCTCCTCCTGCTCCTTCCCTGAATGACATGGAAAGAAAGTCTGTCTATGTCTCTCTATTTCTGTCTCTGTCGTCTGCGTTATGTTTACAAACATGCAGCAACAACTCCCTAGCTACCGTAACCTATTACCACTCTCCGAATACTTCACTGCTCTGTAAATAAATGGACAAGACACAACGGTCTCAGTCCAGTCCAGGTTAATACCCTGCTTCCCAAGCTTCCCCAGTGATCACTTGAGTGATGATAACCTCTCATGTTGCCATTACTGCACCTTACAGGTAATTCATTAACATGACTTGTGTAGTAGGTGTTAAAACACTAACAGTGAGCAATAAAACAGAGTGCAGAGAGAGGAGAGGACAGTGGGAGTCAGAGGAAGATGGAGAGAGAGAGAGAAGAAAGAGAGGCGAGCAGGAGATTATGTCAAGACACACAAGTGCGCACGCAAGTATGCACACACACGCACTCACGCAGTCTGAGAGGAAGAGGGATCAATTGGAGCAGAACTGTGTGTCTGACCTCCAATTTAACTATAGAGCGTGAGGATCAGTTAGAGGCTGAGAGGGGCAGACAGGGTGGACCAGGGTCACTAGGGTTTAGAGCTGAGCGGACGCGTGGAGACAGACACATTGATCTGTAAGGAGACTGCCAGGAGACTCAATAGCAATCCATATATTTTTCAATTTCACACACACACTTCCAAAAACAGCCATTGTAAAAACGACATAGAAGTGTTCCTTGGCAGCATCACATCAGTGAGAGCAAAGCCAGCCTTGTGAGCCCGTGGCCAAAGTCATGATTCCTGCTAACTTCTGTTCCTGTTTTCGTCCCAAATCAGACCAGTCCTGGTGGTATCGTCATGGCTTTTATCTTAACGTCTTTTTATCTTCAAAAACTGAGAGCGAAAGATTGAATCTTCTTTGAGGGGGAGACTAGAGCCTTATCTCTCAGAGAGATAAAGAGGAGGGTAGCAGTCAGTCAGCATTCCAGTCAAGCAACAATACATCAAGTAACTCTGCAGTTTACACCAGTGGAGGCTGGTGGGAGGAGCTATAGGAGGACAGGCTCATTGTAATGGCTGGAATGGAATAAATGGAACGTTATCAAACACATCACATATATGGAAACCAGGTTTAACTACCCTCCATTTATTCCATTCCAGCAATTACAATGAGCCCGTCCTCCTATAGCTCCTCCCACCAGCCTCCACTGGTTTACACCTTCTGTGTACTTAGAAGAAACCTTTCCTCACCTCTAAAAACTGCTATCCCTTGCAGTCCAGTCAGCAGGCAAAGCACTTTGGGGCGAGGGAGGTAACATTAAATTAAGGGAAGCAGTGAAATCTCTGTCTTAAATTGTATGCTACAAGCAATGAATGGCTTTAACTGCAACACTCAAGGAGTGATACAGCCAGGCAAGACAAAATAAATAGGAGTGCATGAAACAAAGCAATAATATGCAAGAACTGGCCCCTCTGGTTGTTCACAGATCCCAAGGAGAAGGACTGGGTGAAAGGGTGGTGTTTATCTCTTATCTTATCTCCACACTGTGCACACACAGCAATGTGTGTGTGTGTGTGTGTGTGTGTGTGTGTGTGTGTGTGTGTGTGTGTGTGTGTGTGTGTGTGTGTGTGTGTGTGTGTGTGTGTGTGTGTGTGTGTGTGTGTGTGTGTGTGTGTGTGTGTGTGTGTGTGTGTGTGTGTGAGGGGCGAGAGATGGCAGCATAAGACCTGCCGACTCAGTGGTTGTGAGAATTTCCAGAGGAGCTTGTTACCTCTCACTAATTAGTCAACAAGGACTTAGCTTCTGATTACTGTCCCTTTCTAGACAAATAAATAAACAAATACATAATAAACACGTAAAAAAATGGTGGCTTAGCTTTTGATTAGTTTTCCCTAGTGACTGAAAAATAGGGTAGGTTTCGAGATTCGCACAAAAAGTAGACTCCAATATCTTCCTTTAACAAAGACAGTTCATGTATTTTTTGTTGCTGCAGCAGGATATATCATTTTCACATAGATGTTTTGTACAAAGCTGCCTTCTGTGTGTGCATGAATCAGTTTCCACAGGCAAAACCTCGCAACTGTAAAAAATAAATGTTTTTAAAGGACCTTTGGCCTTGAGGATATCCTCTTGGTCTAATGGCTTCGCATACGAGAAGTCTGTGGCAAGAATCCCACCAGTTACACTTGTTGTGGTATAAATAAACCATCTCTTTCTTGCCTATAGTGATAATGGCTGTATTAATTACACTGCACTGAGAGCATTGATTTCACAACAGTGCTATTGCGATACCTGCCTGCAAACGACACACAGTCTCTGTCCTGTGACGCCTGACCATCCGCTCTTCGACAACCTTTCTTTCTCAAAACTGTACCAGATTGAGTTTGAAGAGCTTCTCTCACTCTCATCTAGATTGAGTTGTCCTGTATTCCCAAACCCTCTTGCCATTCCACTTATTTGAGCTATTCCAGGGCTTGATGATTAGTTGACAAGTTGAATTAGGTATGCTGGCACTGAAATAGATTAAATATGTGAAATGGCTGCTGGTCCCTGAGGAGACGGGGTTGGGAGAACCCTGAACACAGAGATTCCCCACGTTTCCTCTGTTCTCCCTCTCAGTGGCAGCTGTGAAAGGGCAGGAGGAGAGCCACCTGAAATGAAAATCAAAGCCCTGGCAGGAAGCTGATATCCTGTCTTTGTGAGTGGAGCAAGGCCATGGGCATGTGTGTGTCTACGCTGGACTCCGTGCCAGAATTGTAATAGAATCCCACCCATGCCAGTGTTTGCATTGGAAGCCATTTGTCCGGGTGACAACATTTCACTGTTTACAGTTAATACACACGAGCAGCAGATACAACCTGAGCCTCTCAGTGACTGGAGGACCCAGGCCACAGACATTTGACAATATATGTGATTGTACATGCTCATAATGCATAATGCTTAAAAACAATTTACACCTGTCAGCTTTAAGTAGTGTTACCACTTTTATTAACAAAGCCTCGGAGCGGAGGAGACGGAGAGGAGGAAGGAGAGGTGGAAAGAAGGAGAGGTAGAAAGAAGGAGAGGAGGAAAGGAGAGAAGGAAAGAATGAGAGGAGGAAGGAAGGAGAGGAGGAAGGAAGGAAAGAAGAAAGGAGAGGAGGAAAGAAGGAGAGGAGGAAAGAAGGAGGGGAAAGAAAGAGAGGAGGAAGGAAGGACATGAGGAAGGAAGAAGGAGATGAGGTAGGAAGGAAGGAGATGAGGAAGGAAGAAGGACAGGAGGAAGAAAGGAGATGAGGAAGGAGAGGAAGAAAGAATCAGAGGTTGAAAGAAGGAGAGGATGAAGGAAGGAGAGGAGCACTTTGAAAAAGAGTAACCCACCACTGATTTACACTGCTCTTAAAACAGTATTACACCTGTCCCCCCCTCCCCTCCTCCTCCTCCTGAAACAGCCCAGAGATAAAAGGAGAGATAGGCCCACTAAGGGTTACTGGGGTTTAAAGGGGAAGTGTAGCAGCATAAAGGGCACATTAAGAATTCAACAGCCCGGGTATTGACTCCTGTCACAGCCACGTCAGCTGGAAAGCTAAACCTAGGCAGGCATGTAGACAATGAAACAGCCATTTACAGTGTGGAGGAGGGCGGTCTCATGAGAATGAGACCTGAGACTAGAGAGGATCCTAGCATTTTCCACCCTGGTGTGTGTGTGTCCTGGTAGGAATGTCTCCCATAGGTTGAATACAGCTGCAGCTGGTGGAAAAGTGACCTCTGTCCGGAGTCCGGACACTCAGCAATGCAGAACTACAGTGCCTTGAAACATTGCTCTCCATTCAAATGAGTGTCTTTCTTCATGTTAGAGGGCAAAGCAGCACGAGAGGCTGGAGCAGCCAGTAGTATCTGGGAGGAAGAGATCAGATACTGTAGCGCAATAAGAACATCATCATCATTTCCACTGATTCTCTGGCATTATGTCTGCTGACTGGAGTACATTACAGGGTGATCTGGAGAATGCTGTTTAGTCTATTTCTACAGTATGACTGAGTAACACTGAAGTCTATTTCTACAGTACGACTGAGTAACACTGTGAAGTCTATTTCTACAGTACGACTGAGTAACACTGTGAAGTCTATTTCTACAGTACGACTGAGTAACACTGAAGTCTATTTCTACAGTATGACTGAGTAACACTGAAGTCTATTTCTACAGTACGACTGAGTAAAACTGAAGTCTTTTTCTACAGTATGACTGAGTAACACTGAAGTATATTTCTACAGTATGACTGAGTAACACTGTGAAGTCTTTTTCTACAGTATGACTGAGTAACACTGAAGTATATTTCTACAGTACGACTGAGTAACACTGTGAAGTCTATTTCTACAGTACGACTGAGTAACACTGTGAAGTCTATTTCTACAGTATGACTGAGTAACACTGTGAAGTCTATTTCTACAGTATGACTGAGTAACACTGTGAAGTCTATTTCTACAGTACGACTGAGTAACACTGTGAAGTCTATTTCTACAGTATGACTGAGTAACACTGTGAAGTATATTTCTACAGTACGACTGAGTAACACTGTGAAGTCTATTTCTACTGTATGACTGAGTACCACTGTGAAGTCTATTTCTACAGTACGACTGAATAACACTGAAGTCTATTTCTACAGTACGACTGAGTAACACTGTGAAGTCTTTTTCTATAGTATGACTGAGTAACACTGTGAAGTCTATTTCTACAGTATGACTGAGTAACACTGTGAAGTCTATTTCTACAGTACGACTGAGTAACACTGAAGTCTATGTCTACAGTATGACTGAGTACCACTGTGAAGTCTATTTCTACAGTATGACTGAGTAACACTGTGAAGTCTATTTCTACAGTATGACTGAGTAACACTGTGAAGTCTATTTCTACAGTATGACTGAGTAACACTGTGAAGTCTATTTCTACAGTATGACTGAGTACCACTGTGAAGTCTATGTCTACAGTATGATCGAGTACCACTGTGAAGTCTATTTCTACAGTACAACTGAGTAACACTGTGAAGTCTGTTTCTACAGTATGAATGAGTAACACTGTGAAGTCTATTTCTACAGTATGAGTGAGTAACACTGTGAAGTCTATTTCTACAGTACGACTGAGTACCACTGTGAAGTCTATGTCTACAATATGATCGAGTACCACTGTGAAGTCTATTTCTACAGTACAACTGAGTAACACTGTGAAGTCTGTTTCTACAGTATGAGTGAGTAACACTGTGAAGTCTATTTCTACAGTATGAGTGAGTAACACTGTGAAGTCTATTTCTACAGTACGACTGAGTAACACTGTGAAGTCTTTCTACAGTATGACTGAGTGACACTGAAGTATATTTCTTCAGTATCAGTGAGTAACACTGTGAAGTCTATTTCTACAGTATGACTGAGTAACACTGTGAAGTCTACTTCTACAGTATGACTGAGTAACACTGTGAAGTCTATTTCTACAGTATGACTGAGTAACACTGTGAAGTCTATTTCTACAGTATGACTGAGTAACACTGTGAAGTCTTTTTCTATAGTATGACTGAGTAACACTCTGAAGTCTATTTCTACAGTATGACTGAGTAACACTGTGAAGTCTATTTCTACAGTATGACTGGGTAACACTGTGAAGTCTATTTCTACTGTCACGCCTGCTCCCGCTCTCCCTCTCTGGCGCTCGAGGGTGCCAGGCTGCCCTTCATTATGCACACCTGTCACCATCATTATGCGCAGCAGCGCTTATTGGACTCACCTGGACTCCTTCCCTTTGTTGATTGCCCCGCCTATAACTGTCTGCCCCCCATTTGTTCCCTGTGTCAGCATTAATGTCGTTATGTGTTCTTGTCCAGACGCTGTCCTGTCCTTTTCCATGTCCGTTGCTATTAAATGTTCACTCCCTGTACCTGCTTCTCATCTCAACCAGCGGCCATCCTTACATCTACAGTACGACTGCGTATCACTGTGAAGTCTATTTCTACAGTACGACTGAGTAGCACTGTGAAGCCTATTTCTACAGTATGAGTGAGTAACACTGTGAAGTCTATTTCTTCAGTATGACTGAGTAACACTGTGAAGTCTATTTCTACAGTATGACTGAGTAACACCGTGAAGTCTATTTCTACAGTATGACTGAGTAACACTGTGAAGTCTATTTCTACAGTATGACTGAGTAACACTGTGAAGTCTATTTCCACAGTATGACTGAGTAACACTGTGAAGTCTATTTCTACAGTACGACTGAGTAACGCTGTGAAGTCTATTTCAACAGTACGACTGAGTACCACTGTGAAGTCTATGTCTACAGTACAACTGAGTAACGCTGTGAAGTCTATTTCTACTCTATGACTGAGTACCACTGTGAAGTCTATGTCTACAGTATGACTGAGTACCACTGTGAAGTCTATGTCTACAGTACAACTGAGTAACGCTGTGAAGTCTATTTCTACTCTATGACTGAGTACCACTGTGAAGTCTATTCCTACAGTACGACTGAGTACCACTGTGAAGTCTATTTCTACTCTATGACTGAGTACCACTGTGAAGACTATTTCTACAGTATGACTGAGTAACACTGTGAAGTCTATGTCTACAGTACGACTGAGTAACACGGAAGTCTATTTCTACAGTACGACTGAGTAACACTGTGAAGTCTTTCTACAGTATGACTGAGTGACACTGAAGTATATTTCTTCAGTATCAGTGAGTAACACTGTGAAGTCTATTTCTACAGTATGACTGAGTAACACTGTGAAGTCTATTTCTACAGTATGACTGAGTAACACTGTGAAGTCTATTTCTACAGTATGACTGAGTAACACTGTGAAGTCTATTTCTACAGTATGACTGAGTAACGCTGTGAAGTCTATTTCTACAGTATGACTGAGTAACGCTGTGAAGTCTATTTCTACAGTATGACTGAGTAACGCTGTGACGTCTATTTCTACTGTATGACTGAGTAACACTGTGAAGTCTATTTCTACAGTATGACTGAGTAACACTGTGAAGTCTATTTCTACAGTATGACTGAGTAACACTGTGAAGTCTATTTCTACAGTATGACTGAGTAACGCTGTGAAGTCTATTTCTACAGTATGACTGAGTAACGCTGTGAAGTCTATTTCTACTATATGACTGAGTACCACTGTGAGGTTTATTATTATGCAGCAGTTGTATTTGTATTTATTATGACAATGGGAACATTAAGGCAGTTATATACAACATGACATGACCTTTCATAACACTTTTCACAACACATTAAGTGTGTTCCCTCAGGCCACTACTCTACTACCACATATCTACAATAGAAAATCCATGTGTACGTGTGTGTAGAGTGTGTGTCTTATCATGTGTATGTGTGTATGTGCATGTGTGTGTGTCTCTTCACAGTCCCCGCTGTTCCATAATGTGTATTGTTATCTGTTTTTTAAATCTGATTCTACTGCTTGCATCAGTTACCTGATGTGGAATAGAGTTCCATGTAGCCATGGCTCTATGTAGTACTGTGCCCCTCCCATAGTCTGTTCTGGACTCTGGGATCGTGAAGAGACCTATGGTGGCATGTCTTGTGGGGTATACAGGTATACATGGATACAAGTAGCCTGGGTGCATTCAGAACCTCTGAGCACTATTGCTGAAACCACATGTCAGTTTTGACCTCAATCCACTAAGAAAACAGACCTGACCATTTTATCACCATCATTTTATCACATCGACTCGGTACTGGTACTCCCTGTATATAGCCTCGTTATTTTTTATTAGTTATTCACTCTTTTATTTATTCCTTGTGTCACTACTTCTATTTATTTATTTGTATCTTTCTCTGCATTGTTTGAAAGGACCCGGAACTAAGTGTTTGACTGTTAGTCTTCACCTGTTGTTTACGAAGTATGTGACAGGTACAGATTTATATATTTGATCCATCCATACCCTGCCTTCCCTCCAGCTTGTTCTGCCCTCCAGGAGCCATGTATCATGTCAATAACATTATCGGGTATGTACACAGTACAGGGACGTTGCTGGCATTGCTCGGGCGGGAGGCAGCACGCCTCTGTCCATTTCCCCTCACAACTGGTTAGTTGAGTACTGCTGTAACAACAACAGAGGCAGATATAGAGAGAGACGCCCAGCCAGGACAGCCTTAGTCCTCTTGCTGTGTGTTTGTCGCTGTGTTGAGATATTGGCTGTTAAAGCCAGTGGGGAAGCCAGATAGTTGACTGAAATGGCTCTACACATTTACTGACATTTGTGGCTGCTTTGCGTGATGTATTGTTCTCTCTAACTTCTTTGTCCTTTGTGCTGCTGTCTGTGCCCAATAACGTTTGCAGCTTGTTTTGTGTTGCTACCATGTTGTGCTGCTGCCATGCTGTATTGCTACCATGTTGTTGTCATGTTGTGTTGCTACCATGCTGTGTTGTCATGTGTTGCTGCCATGCTATGTTGTTGTCTTAGGTCTCTCTTTATGTAGTGTTGTGGTGTCTCTCTTGTCATGACATCAAAACTATGAAATAACACACATGTAGTAACCAAAAAAGTGTTAAACAAATCAAAATAGATTTTAGATTCTTCAAAGTAACCACCCTTTGCCTTGATGACAGCTTTGCACACCAAGCAGGTTGCACCATGAAGACCAAGGAGCTCTCCAAACAGGTCAGGGACAAAGTTGGAGAAGTACAGACCCGGGGTGGCTTATAAAAAAATATCTGAAACTTTGGACATCCCACAGAGCACCATTAAATCCATTATTAAAAAATTGAAAGAATATGTGTCACGTTCCTGACCTGTTTTCAGTTTATTTTGTATGTGTTAGTCGGTCAGGGCGTGAGTTTGTGTGGGCAGTCTATGTTATGTGTTTCTATGTTGGTTAATGGGTGACCTGATATGGTTCTCAATTAGAGGCAGGTGGTTTACGTTTCCTCTGATTGAGAGCCATATTAAGGTAGGTGGTTTCACGTTGTTTGTTGTGGGTGGTTGTCTCCTGTGTTTGTGTTTGTATGCACCACACGGGACTGTTTCGTGTTTTCGTTCGTTTGATGTACAGTGGGGAGAACAAGTATTTGATACACTGCCGATTTTGCAGGTTTTCCTATTTACAAAGCATGTAGAGGTCTGTAATTGTTATCATAGGTACACTTCAACTGTGAGAGACAGAATCTAAAACAAAATTCCAGAAAATCACCTTGTATGATTTTTAAGTAATTAATTTGCATTTTATTGCATGACATAAGTATTTGATACATCAGAAAAGCAGAACTTAATATTTGGTACAGAAACCTTTGTTTGCAATTACAGAGATCATACGTTTCCTGTAGTTCTTGACCAGGTTTGCACACACTGCAGCAGGGATTTTGGCCCACTGCTCCATACAGACCTTCTCCAGATCCTTCAGGTTTCGGGGCTGTCGCTAGGCAATACGGACTTTCAGCTCCCTCCAAAGATTTTCTATTGGGTTCAGGTCTGGAGACTGGCTAGGCCACTCCAGGACCTTGAGATGCTTCTTACGGAGCCACTCCTTAGTTGCCCTGGCTGTGTGTTTCGGGTCATTGTCATGCTGGAAGACCCAGCCACGACCCATCTTCAATGCTCTTAATGAGGGAAGGAGGTTGTTGGCCAAGATCTCGCGATACATGGCCCCATCCATCCTCCCCTCAATACGGTGCAGTCGTCCTGTCCCCTTTGCAGAAAAGCATCCCCAAAGAATGATGTTTCCACCTCCATGCTTCCTGTACGTGTTCATAGCCCGGTGCGGGTTATTCCACCTCCCCGCACTGGTAGGGCTAGATTGGGCATTGAGCCAGGTGCCATGAAGCCGGCTCAACGCATCTGGTCTCCAGTGCGTCTCCTCGGGCCGGCATACATGGCACCAGCCTTACGCATGGTGTCCCCGGTTCGCCTACATAGCCCGGTGCGGGTTATTCCACCTCCCCGCACTGGTCGGGCGACGGGGAGCATTCAACCAGGTAAGGTTGGACAGGCTCGGTGCTCAAGGGAGCCAGTACGCCTGCACGGTCCGGTATTTCCGGCGCCACCTCCCCGCCCCAGCCCAGTACCACCAGTGCCTACACCACGCACCAGGCTTCCTGTGCGTCTCCAGAGCCCTGTTCCTCCTCCACGCACTCTCCCTGTGGTGCGTGTCTCCAGCCCAGTGCCTCCAGTTCCGGCACCACGCATCAAGCCTCCTGTGCGTCTCCAGAGCCCTGTACGCACTGTTCCTTCTCCCCGTACTCGCCCTGATGTGCGTGCCCTCAGCCCGGTACCACCAGTGCCGGTACCACGCACCAGGCCTATAGTACGCCTTGAGAGTCCAGTGTGCCCTGTTGTTGTTCCCCGCACTAGCCTGATGGTGCGTGTCCTTAGCCCGGTACCTCCAGTTCCGGTACCACGCACCAGGCCTACAGTGCGTCTCAGCCGGCCAGAGTCTGCCGTCTGCCCAGCGGCGCCTGAACTGCCCGTCTGCCCAGCGGCGCCTGAACTGCCCGTCTGCCCAACGCCGTCTGAACTGCCCGTCTGCCCAACGGCGCCTGAACTGCCCGTCTGCCCAACGCCGTCTGAACTGTCCGTCTGCCAAGCGCCGCATGAACTGCCCGTCTGTACTGAGCCTTCAAAGCCGCCCGTCTGTACTGAGCCTGCAAAGCCGCCCGTCTGCCATGAGCCTTCAGAGCCGTCCGCCAGACAGGAGCCGCTAGAGCCTACCGCCAGACAGGAGCCGCCAGAGCCTTCCGCCAGACAGGAGCCGCCAGAGCCTTCCGCCAGACAGGATCAGCCAGAGCCTTCCGCCAGACAGGATCAGCCAGAGCCTTCCGCCAGACAGGATCAGCCAGAGCCGTCCGCCAGACAGGATCAGCCAGAGCCGTCCGCCAGCCAGGATCAGCCAGAGCCGTCCGCCAGCCAGGATCAGCCAGAGCCGTCCGCCAGCCAGGATCAGCCAGAGCCGTCCGCCAGCCATGACCAGCCAGAGCCGTCCGCCAGCCTTGACCAGCCAGAGTCGTCCGCCAGCCTTGACCAGCCAGAGCCGTCCGCCAGCCATGACCAGCCAGAGCCGTCCGCCAGCCATGACCAGCCAGAGCCGTCAGCCAGCCATGACCAGCCAGAGCCGTCAGCCAGCCATGACCAGCCAGAGTCGTCAGCCAGCCATGACCAGCCAGAGCCGTCAGCCAGCCATGACCAGCCAGAGCCGTCAGCCAGCCATGACCAGCCAGAGCCGTCAGCCAGCCATGACCAGCCAGAGCCGTCAGCCAGCCATGACCAGCCAGAGCCGTCAGCCAGCCATGACCAGCCAGAGCCGTCAGCCAGCCATGACCAGCCAGAGCCGTCAGCCAGTCCGGAGCTGCCGTCCTTCAGTCCGGAGCTGCCCCTCAGTCCGGAGCTGCCGTCCCTCAGTCCGGAGCTGCCCCTTATGCCGGTGTTGTCCCTTGTCCCGGTGCTGCCCCTCAGTCCGGAGCTGCCGTCCTTCAGTCCGGAGCTGCAGTCCTTCAGTCCGGAGCTGCCCCTTATCCCGGTTCTGCCCCTTATCTCGGTGTTGCCCCTTGATTTAGGTGGGTTGAATAGGAGGGTGGTCATTCGGAGGGGGATACGGAAGCTGGGGTTGACTATGGTGGGGTGAGGACCTCGCCCAGAGCCTGAGCCACCACCGTGGTCAGATGCCCACCCAGACCCTCCCCTAGACTTTTGGTGGTGCGTTCGGAGTACGCACCTTGAGGGGGGGGTTATGTCACGTTCCTGACCTGTTTTCTGTTTATTTTGTATGTGTTAGTCAGTCAGGGCGTGAGTTTGGGTGGGCAGTCTATGTTATGTGTTTCTATGTTGGTTAATGGGTGACCTGATATGGTTTTCAATTAGAGGCAGGTGGTTTACGTTTCCTCTGATTGAGAGCCATATTAAGGTAGGTGGTTTCACGTTGTTTGTTGTGGGTGGTTGTCTCCTGTGTTTGTGTTTGTATGCACCACACGGGACTGTTTCGTGTTTTCGTTCGTTTGATGTAGTTTGTACCTGTTCGTGCGTTCTTCGTGTTTCGTAAGTTCTCAAGTCTAGGTCTGTCTACGTCGTTTATTGTTTTTGTATTCTCTAGTGTTCTTCGTGTTTTCGGTTTGTTTAAATAAATATTATGTCATATCACAATGCTGCGCTTTGGTCCAATCCCTACTCCTGAGGAGGAAAATCGTTACAATATGGCACCACAACAAACCTGCCAAGAGAGGGTCACCCACCAAAACTCACGGACCAGGCAAGGAGGGCATTAATCAGAGAGGCAACAAAGAGACCAAAGATAACCCTGAAGGAGCTTCAAAGCTCCACAGCGGAGATTGGAGTATCTGTCCATAGAACCACTTTAAGGCATCTGGCGCAAACCCAACACCTCTCATCACCATGAGAACACCATCCCCACAGTGAAGCATGGTGGTGGCAGCATCATGCTGTGGGGATGTTTTTCCATCGGCAGGGACTGGGACACTGGCCAGAATTGAAGGAATGATGGATGGTGCTAAATAGAGGGAAATTCTTGAGGGAAACCTGTTTCAGTCTTCCAGAGTTTTGAGCCTGGGACAGAGGTTCACCTTCCAGCAGGACAATGACCCTAAGCATACTGCTAAAGCAACACTTGAGTGGTTTAAGGGGAAACATTTTTAAATGTCTTGGAATGGCCTTGTCAAAGCCCAGACCTCATTCCAATTGAGAATCTGTGGTATGACTTAAAGATTGCTGTCCACCAGCGGAACCCATCCAACTTGAAGGACCTGGAGCAGTTTTGACTTGAAAAGTGGGCAAAAATCCCAGTGGCTAGATGTACCAAGCTTATAGAGACATACACAAAGAGACTTGCAGCTGTATTTATTTGCAAAAGGTGGCTCTAAAAGTATTTAGTTATGTTATGCACGCTCAAGTTTTCCGTTTTTTTGTCTTATTTCTTGTTTATTTCACAACAAAAAAATATTTTGCATCTTCAAAGTGGGAGGCATGTTGTGGAAATCAAATGATACAAACCCCCCAAAAATTTATTTTAATTCCAGGTTGAAAGGCAACAAAATAGGAAAAATCCCAGCCCCCGTCCCCGCAGGAGGCCTTTGGGTAGGCGGTCATTGCAAGGATCCGCCCCTTTTTTTCAATTTTCGCCTAAAATGACATACCCAAATCTAACTGCCTGTAGCTCAGGCCCTGAAACAAGGATATGCATATTCTTGGTACCATTTGAAAGGAAACTCTTTGAAGTTTGTGAAAATGTGAAAGGAATGTAGGAGAATATAACACAATAGATCTGGTAAAAGATCATACAAAGAAAAAACCAACTGTTCTTTTGTATTTTTTTTGTACCATCATCTTTGAAATGCAAGGGAAAGGCCATAATGTATTATTCCAGCCCAGGTGCAATTGAGATTTTGGCCACTAGATGGCAGCAGTGTATGTGCAAAGTATAAGACTGATCCAATGAACCATTGCATTTCTGTTCAAAATGTTGTCTCAAGACTGCCCAAATGTGCCTAATTTGTTTATTAACTAACATGCCTACTTAAATAAAGGTTAAATAAAAATAAATATTTTTTAATGTAAACTATTATCAACAAGTGTGCTCTGTTAACTTCTTTCTCTACCTCAGCGGGTTCTCCTTTCCTCAATACACACACTTACACGAGACAGTATAAGCCAAACATGACTCTGTGGGTAATAAAATTATGATGATGATGATGTCTGTGTCCATGGACTACCAAAGGATACTGCAGGCAGCATGTTAATGAGGGGCTAATCACTCACCCAACACAGAGACACGATGAGCATCTCTCATAATAACACTGGTGACATCAGTCACATAACTCCACTTCGTCAGAGGCTTTAATCAACTGTGTCTAACGGCAGAGCAGACAGACAAAAAAGAAAGTATGGAGATTGGTGAATTGGACATTATAATGGTGAAATGAGGATCTGTAGTGTGTGAGAAGAAGCATAGCGAGGGAGTGAAGAGCGGGAGAGAGTGGGAGAGAAGATAAAGACATGTAGAGTGTCTGTGAAAAGAGAACAGAAGAGCAAAGAAGAGAAAGGCCCTCCACCCAGCTGAGGGTAATTAGATCCATAGTGTGAGGTCACAGCAAGTGGAGGAATCTTCCTAGGCCTCTCTTAGCTTCTGTGGACCAGATGGGACTATGACTATATTCTCTCCCTCTCCCCTCCCCTTCAAATTCAAATAAAAGAGACTACTACAGCCGAAAGGAGAGGCTAGACTCCAAACATCCCCTTGAACTCATAAAAAACATTTAAAGCTTGTTGCTTATTCATGGATTTCTGGTGACATATTACTCCCTCTGATTGAATTCTATTAGAATTCTCTGGCAATAACATCCTCAAATCAAATCAAATCAAATCAAATTTATTAGTCACATACACATGGTTAGCAGATGTTAATGCGAGTGTAGCGAAATGCTTGTGCTTCTAGTTCCGACAATGCAGTAATAACAACAAGTAATCTAACCTAACAATTCCGCAACTACTACCTTATACACGCAAGTGTAAAGGGATAAAGAATATGTACATAAAGATATATGAATGAGTGATGGTACAGACGGCATAGGCAAGGTGCAGTAGATGGTATAGAGTACGGTATATACCTATGAGATGAGTACTGTAGGGTATGTAAACATAAAGTGGCATAGTTTAAAGTGGCTAGTGGTCCATGTATTACATAAGATGGCAAGATGCAGTAGATGATATAGAGTACAGTATATACATATACATAAGAGATGTGTAATGTAGGGTATGTAAACATTATATTAGGTGGCATTGTTTAAAGTGGCTGGTGGTACATTTTTACATCATTTCCATCAATTCCCATTTTTAAGGTGGCTGGAGCTGAGTCAGTTTGTTGGCAGCGGCCGCTAAATGTTAGTGGTGGCTGTTTAACAGTCTGATGGCCTTGAGATAGAAGCTGTTTTTCAGTCTCTCGGTCCCTGCTTGGATGCACCTGTACTGACCTCGCCTTCTGGATGATAGCGGGGTGAACAGGTAGTGGCTTGGGTGGTTGTTGTCCTTGATGATCTTTATGGCCTTCCTGTGACATCGGGTGGTGTAGGTGTCCTGGAGGGCAGGTAGTTTTCCCCGGGTGATGCGTTCTGCCGACCTCACTACCCTCTGGAGAGCCTTACGGTTGTGTGCGGAGCAGTTGCCGTACCAGGCGGTGATACAGCCCGACAGGATGCTCTCGATTGTGCATCTGTAGAAGTTTGTGAGTGCTTTTGGTGACAAGCCGAATTTCTTCAGCCTCCTGAGGTTGAAGAGGCGCTGCTGCGCCTTCTTCACAACGCTGTCTGTGTGGGTGGACCAATTCAGTTTGTCCGTGATGTGTACACCGAGGAACTTAAAACTTTCCACCTTCTCCACTACTGACCCGTCGATGTGGATAGGGGGGAGCTCCCTCTGCTGTTTCCTGAAGTCCACAATCATCTCCTTTGTTTTGTTGACGTTGAGTGTGAGGTTATTTTCCTGACACCACACTCCGAGGGCCCTCACCTCCTCCCTGTAGGCCGTCTCGTCGTTGTTGGTAATCAAGCCTACCACTGTAGTGTCGTCCGCAAACTTGATGATTGAGTTGGAGGCGTGCATGGCCACGCAGTCGTGGGTGAACAGGGAGTACAGGAGAGGGCTCAGAACGCACCCTTGTGGGGCCCCAGTGTTGAGGATCAGCGGGGTGGAGATGTTGTTACCTACCCTCACCACCTGGGGGCGGCCCGTCAGGAAGTCCAGGACCCAGTTGCACAGGGCGGGGTCGAGGCCCAGGGTCTCGAGCTTGATGACGAGTTTGGAGGGTACTATGGTGTTGAATGCTGAGCTGTAGTCGATGAACAGCATTCTCACATAGGTATTCCTCTTGTCCAGATGGGTTAGGGCAGTGTGCAGTGTGGTTGCGATTGCGTCGTCTGTGGACCTATTGGGTCGGTAAGCAAATTGGAGTGGGTCTAGGGTGTCCGGTAGGGTGGAGGTGATATGGTCCTTGACTAGTCTCTCAAAGCACTTCATGATGACGGAAGTGAGTGCTACGGGGCGGTAGTCATTTAGCTCAGTTACCTTAGCTTTCTTGGGAACAGGAACAATGGTGGCCCTCTTGAAGCATGTGGGAACAGCAGACTGGGCTAAGGATTGATTGAATATGTCCGTAAACACACCAGCCAGCTGGTCTGCGCATGCTCTGAGGACGCGGCTGGGAATGCCGTCTGGGCCTGCAGCCTTGCGAGGGTTAACACGTTTAAATGTTTTACTCACCTCGGCTGCAGTGAAGGAGAGCCCGCAGGTTTTGGTAGTGGGCCGTGTCAGTGGCACTGTATTATCCTGTATTATCCTGTATTATCCACTGTATTATCCTACCCTCCTAGCTGAGAGAAAGCGTAATGATGTGGAACATGGAATGCTAAGCATATCATAACAATAGCAGTTGCACTCCAATGCTTCCAAATTGACTGTTTAATTAATCTCTCTTTCTCTCAGAGTAATTTTTACAATGATGTTCTTCTCTCGTTAAAAACGACTAAGTGCTTGAACTTTTAGTCTCCCTGTGGACTCTGGGATTGCCTGTTTGGCTTGCTGCTGGTTTGTTGGTTTAGTCGTAAAAACTAAATTCATATGAGTTGACCTGAACAAATCAGTCATTCACTATTTGCCAAGTAAACACTCTTCATATTAAATGATTATACTGACATCAAGCAGACACTTGATCATGTTGATATGTGAGTGTGTGCTGTTTATACATTTATACTTTCCACATGAGAGCAGTTCAAATGACTGCTTGGTATGTATGATGAATGTCAGAGAAGTGGAATGTGACACATTACTACTACACCACACCAATCAGAACCCCCCTTCTACCGCCACCGCGATAATCAAAACGCTGTCTTGTTCTCTCCTCCCTCCTCTTATCCCTCTATCCTCTCCTCACTAGTCTCCACTCTCCTCTCCTCTCCTTCCTTCCTCCCGCTGTCCCCTCCACCCTCCTCTCCTCCCTCTGTCCTCTCCGCCCTCCTCTCATCCCTCTGTTGTTTTCACCCTCCTCTCTCCTCTCCTCTACTCCCTATGTCCTATCCTCCTCTCCTCCCGCCGTCTGTCCTCTCCTCCCTCCGTCTGTCCTCGCCTCCCTCTGTCTGTCCTCGCCTCCCTCCGTCTGTCCTCGCCTCCCCCCGTCTGTCCTCGCCTCCCCCTTCTCCTCTCCTTCCTCTGTCCTCCTTTCCTCCCTCAAGGCGCCAGCATGCTTCAGTTCGGCTGGCGGCTAGCTTATGTCGGCTAGGCAAACAAAACAAGTGTGCTCGCATAAAAAGCGGCAAAAGTACTGTATGTGCATTTTGAGACGCCGGAGCCAGTATACACTTTCAAATAAATAGTCGGAATTTATATATACGATAACTCAAGAAATCTGTCATACATTTTTACGTTTTTTTGCTGAGGAGATCTTATTCGCACAATTGTACATTTATTGAAGAATCCTTACAGTTAACCAATCACGGATGAAGGTGCATAGACTTCGGCTATCGAACTTTGGCTGGTCTCAAGAAAGAAATTGTGCGCCGAACAGCCGAAAAACCCCTCACCAAAGTCCAAAACAAACAAAAAAAACTATTCTGAACTGTTTTGGCTGGGAAGCATGCAGATACTTCTAATAGAAGCACTAAAAGGACAGCCATCTACTCAGCCTAGACAAAGACTGGTTAACCATCTCTCACCAGAAAACACAGGTAACCTCACATCACTCAGACCCAGAAACAGAAGGGCTCCACGTCACATCACTCAGACCCAGAAACAGGAGGGCTCCACCTCACATCACTCAGACCCAGAAACAGGAGGGCTCCACCTCACATCACTCAGACCCAGAAACAGAAAGGCTCCAACTCACATCACTCAGACCCAGAAACAGGAGGGCTCCACCTCACATCACTCAGACCCAGAAACAGAAGGGCTCCAACTCACATCACTCAGACCCAGAAACAGAAGGGCTCCACCTCACATCACTCAAACCCAGAAACAGAAGGGCTCCACCTCACATCACTCAGACCCAGAAACAGAAGGGCTCCACGTCACATCACTCAGACCCAGAAACAGGAGGGCTCCACCTCACATCACTCAGACCCAGAAACAGGAGGGCTCCACCTCACATCACTCAGACCCAGAAACAGAAGGGCTCCAACTCACATCACTCAGACCCAGAAACAGAAGGGCTCCACCTCACATCACTCAAACCCAGAAACAGAAGGGCTCCACCTCACATCACTCAGACCCAGAAACAGGAGGGCTCCAACTCACATCACTCAGACCCAGAAACAGAAGGGCTCCACCTCACATCACTCAGACCCAGAAACAGGAGGGCTCCACCTCACATCACTCAGACCCAGAAACAGAAGGGCTCCAACTCACATCACTCAGACCCAGAAACAGAAGGGCTCCACCTCACATCACTCAAACCCAGAAACAGAAGGGCTCCACCTCACATCACTCAGACCCAGAAACAGAAGGGCTCCACGTCACATCACTCAGACCCAGAAACAGGAGGGCTCCACCTCACATCACTCAGACCCAGAAACAGGAGGGCTCCACCTCACATCACTCAGACCCAGAAACAGAAGGGCTCCAACTCACATCACTCAGACCCAGAAACAGAAGGGCTCCACCTCACATCACTCAAACCCAGAAACAGAAGGGCTCCACCTCACATCACTCAGACCCAGAAACAGGAGGGCTCCAACTCACATCACTCAGACCCAGAAACAGAAGGGCTCCACCTCACATCACTCAGACCCAGAAACAGGAGGGCTCCAACTCACATCACTCAGACCCAGAAACAGAAGGGCTCCACGTCACATCACTCAGACCCAGAAACAGAAGGGCTCCACCTCACATCACTCAAACCCAGAAACAGAAGGGCTCCACCTCACATCACTCAGACCCAGAAACAGGAGGGCTCCAACTCACATCACTCAGACCCAGAAACAGAAGGGCTCCACCTCACATCACTCAGACCCAGAAACAGGAGGGCTCCAACTCACATCACTCAGACCCAGAAACAGAAGGGCTCCACCTCACATCACTCAAACCCAGAAACAGGAGGGCTCCACCTCACATCACTCAGACCCAGAAACAGGAGGGCTCCACCTCACATCACTCAGACCCAGAAACAGGAGGGCTCCACCTCACATCACTCAGACCCAGAAACAGGAGGGCTCCACCTCACATCACTCAGACCCAGAAACAGGAGGGCTCCACCTCACATCACTCAGACCCAGAAACAGAAGGGCTCCACCTCACATCACTCAGACCCAGAAACAGGAGGGCTCCACCTCACATCACTCAAACCCAGAAACAGAAGGGCTCCACCTCACATCACTCAAACCCAGAAACAGAAGGGCTCCAACTCACATCACTCAGACCCAGAAACAGGAGGGCTCCACCTCACATCACTCAGACCCAGAAACAGGAAGGCTCCACCTCACATCACTCAGACCCAGAAACAGGAGGGCTTCACCTCACATCACTCAGACCCAGAAACAGAAGGGCTCCACGTCACATCACTCAGACCCAGAAACAGAAGGGCTCCACGTCACATCACTCAGACCCAGAAACAGGAGGGCTCCACCTCACATCACTCAGACCCAGAAACAGGAGGGCTCCAACTCACATCACTCAGACCCCGAAACAGGAGGGCTCCACCTCACATCACTCAGACCCAGAAACAGGAGGGCTCCACCTCACATCACTCAGACCCAGAAACAGGAGGGCTCCACCTCACATCACTCAGACCCAGAAACAGGAGGGCTCCACCTCACATCACTCAGACCCAGAAACAGGAGGGCTCCACCTTACATCACTCAGACCCAGAAACAGGAGGGCTCCACCTCACATCACTCAGACCCAGAAACAGGAGGGCTCCACCTTACATCACTCAGACCCAGAAACAGGAGGGCTCCACAGCAGCCTCTGTTCATGTTATGCATGAAATCTGTGTGTCTCTGAAAAAGCTCCGCAAAGGTTTAAATAGACTCTGCACACTGTCATGTATGCTTCCTCCCTCCCCTGTGCATTATTGAAAATGTTTCCAGCCTTAGGTCTTCGTCAAGTCTTTGGGTTAGCTCTCTGAAAGAGCTAACCCAGCCGTTTCCAGCCTCCTGTATCATCTTCATCTACAGTATATATACAAGATGATAAGAATCAGATCTGAATGCTCATATCGGAGTATGTCTGAAACCGGGAGAGAGACTGCTGCAAGTCAATTACATTGCAAAGCTAATTGAGGCATATATTAGTCAATCACACAGCACCACCACCCTGATAATCACAGTGTGGAATTAGATATTTTCTCCTTTGTAGTTCCCCGTTACGATATGCATCAATACTTTCTATTTCACTTCATCACTTCATCAGTCATCACTGTGATGTCTGGAGATGATTACTGGTCTTCAGAATGGATTACTCTGGAACAACACGCTAACACACAATGTTCCTGGGATTATGGAGGAAGGGAGGGAAGGAGAGATAGAGAGAAAGAGGGGGGAGTAGTGGCAGAGAGTGGGAGGAAGAAAGAAAGAAAGATAGAAAGAAAGAGAGAGAGAGAGAAAGAACGAAAGCATGGCCAATCCTCCAAGATATCCACATTGTTTCCTTCTGCCAATGGGGGATTCTTATCAAAACGCTGCCAGGACCATCATGAAAGGATATGGTAATTAACAAAAACACACACACACGGAGGTAAAAAGGCGTGTTGAGCAGTGAGGCAATATAATGTGTCTGTTGAGGGGGTATTTACATAGCCTTGCAGAGCACTTCTCACATTCAATGAATTACTCTCTGCTCAGGTGACAAAGATGATTAAAAAAAGAGAAAATATCCCCTTAGCATCCCATAATATATAATCCACATCCTGCCTGCTTGGCCTGCTTACTTTCAACATGTTGCGAAATATGTTCTTCAAATGAGACACGTTTCGATGAAAGTTAGATGTGTTTTATTTTCCCAAGGGTAAAGTATCACGACTCCCTCTGCTCTCTTTAAAATAGGGATAAAAAACAGAGTGAGAGAGGAAGGGCGAGAGAAAAAGAAAGGGAGAGAGTGAGAGAATGTTTATGAGGTGTTCTGTGATCATGATGAGTGGAGTCGGGTTTTATTGGAATGAGGAGGAAGAGCAGAAGCGGTTCGCTGCAGACGCCAGAAGAAAGGATGGAGAAAAATAAAGAGAAGCTAATGAGCTGTGTGTATTACAGTGTCCTCTCCCTCACATCTGACGCCTCTCACCCGCCCCGTCCTCCTCTACAGAGACTATTAACACTGTTGTCACGTCAATTAGTCGGTGAGGACAGGCAGAACACACACACAGCATTTGATAAACAGATGGTGGATGTTTCTACTCGTAGCACTATTAAAGGAATACAGTACAAAACAAGAGGAAATTAGCCTCATAACTTCTAATGTACTGTGTAGGCTACCATAAATAAAACGGTTTATTACATCCATATATGAAAAATATTATTCATGCTCATTGCTTTTATCTCATAAAATACATGTTGAAATGTTATATTGTTGTGTCAACATTTGCAAACCAAACACTAGAAAACTACACAGGTGTTTATAGAAGACTTGGAGGGGAGCTTGGGCTAGTTTCTGTAAGAATGAACAAACACCCCAAGGGGATTCAATACAGAAATCTACAATTCAAGTGTGTCAGAGCTCCCTCACATTGCATTGTACTTAAAGATACTCCAGCAGACTGTGGCCAATTATTCACTCATCTCTCTCACACACACACACACACCTCTCTGAGGCGACCAAACTGCCGCTGCCTGACGCCGAAGTGAATCCACTCGTCATGAAACTGCTTCATAATGTACATTCTTCAAATAACCGATTTTCATACAAATGTCATTTTCAATACAAATGTCTGAAATCTATTTTTCCCCATCTCCCTTTAGCTCTTTGTCAGTGAATATGATTGTATGCTTCATTGAGATTCTCTGTATAGCTCCGGCGGAAATGGTTTTAGAACTGCCACGGGAGTGTTTTTAGTCGTGAAGTTGATTTTCTCTGAATCACCCACACCTTTTTCAGATCACACAAATTCATATTATCTCCCTTTCTCTCCTCAGCTAGTGTGTTTGTGCATTGAAAATTTGAAAGAGTGCCTTTCCCAGCCGCAAGAGTCGGCGCAAATGCGGTAGCGGCAAGCAACATAACTAGAGTGCTCCCAGTAGTGAACTTACTGGCCAATCAGGTCAATCACTTATCTTTCTTCTTTTGCTGTGACTCACCATGCACACAGCTCTGATAGGTCTATTCATCTCACAGTCAGCCCAACAGACTGACAAACTGCATTGTAAATGCAGGCGGCACTGCAGTAATGTATACCTGTATACCATTCATCTGAGTGACTCAGTCAGCACAGCACAGGCCCTTCACAATCCCCCTTCCTTCTCCGCCATGCACAGCACAGACTGACAGAGTGCCTCAGGTGTCACAGATACATAAAACAGGTGGAACAGACAATTAACACGCTTACGCACAAACACATGTGCACACACACAGACAATATACAGTGCCTTCGGAAAGTATTTAGACCCCTTGACTTTTGACACACTTTGTTATGTTACAGCCTTATTCTAAAATTGATTAAATAAATAAAAATCCTCAGCAATCTACACACAATACCCCATAATGACAAAGCAAAAACAGTTTTTTATACATTTTTGCAAATGTATTAAACATTTTAAACAGAAATACCTTATTTACATAAGTATTCAGACCCGTTGCTATGAGACTAGAAATTGAGCTCAGGTGCATCCTGGAGACAGGATCGTGTTGAGGGACAGATCTGGCGAAGGGTACCAAAATAATTCTGCAGCATTGAAGGTCGCCAACAACACAGTTGCCTCCATAATTCTTAATTGGAAGAAGTTTGGAACCACCAAGACTCTTCCTAGAGCTGGCCGCCCAGCCAAACTGAGCAATCGGGGGAGAATGGAACTTGGTCAGGGAGGTGACCAAGAACCCGATGGTCACTCTGACAGAGCTCCAGAGTTCCTCTGTGGAGATGGGAGAACCTTCCAGAAGGACAACCATCTCTGCAGCATTCCACCAATCAGGCCTTTATGGTAGAGTGGCCAGACAGAAGCCGCTCCTCAGTAAAAAGCACATGACAGCCTGCTTGGAGTTTGCCAAAAGGAACATAAAGACTCTCATTGTGGGGTATTGTGTGTCGATTGATGAGGGAAAAAACTATTTAATCTATTTTAGAATAAGGCTGTAACCTAACAAAATGTGGAAAAAGTCAAGGGCTTTGAATATGTTCCGAAGGCACTGTACACACACTGAAGTACAGACAGTCATAAAACAGACAATGAACAAGCTCCTACCTGCAGTTAGGTGGCGGGTCCAAGGTTATCTCAGCCAGCTCCTTCTGAATCCTGGGGAATGAGGAGGAACACATGTTACACACACACTTTATATACATTACACACAAACATCACATACAGATTATATATACGTAATGCTAAACCCACACAGACACACACGACATACTAGCTAGCCGGTGTGTTATATAAATCCTGTCTACACACTGAATAACTTATTGATTTCCTAATGAGCTCCTAGCATTGTGATTGAATACAGGAATACATCCTGTCAAGCTATATCAATATAGGGACGCACTGTTGAATTCCTCATCTTGTTTCATGGGCCTGTGCAAATTGACATTGACTACAGACAGGCCTTGCTGTGTAAAAGAGTCATATTTGCTTTCTGGACAAATCAATTATGAAACTGATATTGAGATGAGGATTTTAATGACAGGGTGGAATAAATCTGACTGATTTAGTCTCTCTCTCTCTCCTCTCCTACTCTCCCCTCCCTCTTTCTATCCTTCCCTCTCTCTTACTTTCTCCCCCCTTCCTCTCTCCCTACATGTTGGAATCATTTCCACAGCTAACAGCTAAACTAAATAAAGGTTTAGTTTAGTGAGTAGACGGGATCAAGACAGGGTTCACATTTCACTGCCATACACAGCACTGCTCATTACATAACTATGCCAATGATTTGCTCTGAGGATTTTAACAGCCAGATGCTGTTTTTTTGTTTTGTTTTTTTTACAATCAATGACTTCACCGTCCATTAAGGCTGCAATATTCCACTCACACCGAGACAACACTGACAACAAGCTACTCTCCAGGGTTTGGAACTGGTTCAGGGAACAAAACCAAAAACCAGAAAAGAATCAGAACTGGGAACGAAAGTGATCTATACTGTTCCGGAACAGAACTGTTATTTTAAAAGCATGGGAACAGGTTTTAATACTGTTTTTTTACATTCCTGGATTTTTTTCCCCAGTGCCACAAAAAAACGCAACAAAGCGCCTATGCAAAGTACTCACTCTGTCACTCAGAAACTTATTCCAGTGTCTGCCTGCCAGCTGAAAATCTTTAGCAGTGTGTGTGCATGCGTAAGCTACCTACCCCTCCGAAGTATAAGCTACTGTAGCCTACTGACATTACAAACGTGATTCAGAAATTAGGGAGAGAGATTTTTAATTGGTCCCACATTAAGCCAACTCTTGAAAGTTCAAAGACATTCAAAGTTCCCTCATAGAAGTCGCTCCTCCGTAGGTATAATTCTGTGGGCCTAATTCAGATAATGCATGTCATAACAAGATGCCCAATGCCTCAAGCCTCCTCCTCCAACCTCTCTCGCTTTCCCCCCACCCGCAAAATTTCAGTTGCACCTCGCGCCCTACACTTGTCTCTCCAATGCATGTAAACAACTAAATATAGCTTGCTGCTCTATCCGCACTGATCAATTTAATGTTGATTTCAGAGGTTTAAAAAGGAGCAGAAAGGAACGATATAAAACATAACTTTTTTGGTGTTCGAACTGGTTCAGATATTTATTTTCCTGGTCGGAACAGTGGAACAGAACAACAACAAAAAAGAATGGTTCTGTTCACTAAACGATTGGAAAATCATTTTGCTTCTAACCCCTGCTACTCTCATGAATAATCATAAACATAAAAATGTTGAGATATAAGCCTAGTTCCGAATGTATAATGCGTCTCAGAGTAGGGGTGATGATGTAAATTAGGTCCTCCCTGTCCATAACAATTTGATTCATTATGATCTAAAAGGCTAAACTGATCCTAGTCTGAGACGCTTCATGTGGCCCCTGGCCCTAAATCATCTATTCACAATGCTCGCAACAACATTTACATTACATTTAAGTCATTTAGCAGACGCTCTTATCCAGAGCGACTTACAAATTGGTGCATTCACCTTATGATATCCAGTGGAACAACCACTTTACAACTTTAAAAAAAAAAAATCTTTTTTTTTTTTTTTTTTAACAACTGTTGTTACTATCTGTCATTGTAAATAAGAATTTGTTATTAACTGACTTGCCTAGTTAAATAAAGGTAAAATAAATAAAAAATATTTAAATATATATATATAAATAATAAAAATTAAAATAAATAAAATAAAACATATGAACATATAAATATTGTTTAAAAATGCACAAAAAAGAAAAAATTATACAAATAATAAATATACAAATATATAAGATACTTAAAAAAATATATATACATCTGCTAGATGAGCTATACAAACAGTCAGCTGCAGCCATGGGAGAGGACAACGACAAGCAGCCTTCCAATATCAGGAGACAGGGAAGCGTCACAACATCAGTAGAAAGGGCACCCCTCCGCTCACCACCACTACCACCACCACTACCACCACCGCCGCCACCACCACCACCACCACGGCTCAGAGCAGGAGAGAACCTCAGGTGGTCCTTTTGTTAATTTAACCTGTCATCCCTGTCGCTGTCGACTCATTCCCTCGTTCCGCTCCAAATGTCACGCCATGGAGGAATGTGCACACATACACACACACGGACACACACAGAGGAGTGCTGACAGGTAGGCACCACACCTCAAAGAGCGAGTGAGCGATGGCAGAACAAACGACAGCAGATCCCCTCATCTCCTCTGTGTGCTTGTATTGATAATAAACTCTCTGGTTCATGATGAGAGGAGACTGAGGGTAAATCATTGTGCCCTACTATTCACTATAGGCAGTGGGAAAAGACGTCTTTCTGCAAGGGGCTGTATAACTGTAATACAATCACCACGGTTATGGAGTAAGTCGTTCCCAGGCTTGAATGCACAGTACGCTCTGTAATTTCATCTACAGTATTTTCTCCTGAAGTGGCAAACTTTACCTGATGAGGCTGCAGGCTGTTAAGAGAGGATGGAGGGAGGAATAAATGAGGGAATGAACGAGGGAATCCAGGGGGAAATGGACTAATTACAGAACATGCAGGCCTCCCTTGTTCATGTTCACGCATCCATGGGCTCTCTCTCTGTGACACAAACACTTTGTTTTTCTCTAATGTCCCACAGACCATTGAATTTCATAATAACCCATTGATGGTTATAATAAATCCACTGCTTCAAGGTGCATCTGAGTCAATATCATCTCCGTATTATACTGTTTATGAAGTACTTTTGAACAAGACCATCAAGGACACTTCCTTACACAACCTACATGGACAGAATAGAATAGAGAGAATTGCAGCTATACCTCTTGGCGCTGGTGGAGAGCTTGGCAGCGGTCTTGCTGGATATCTTGGCCTCTTTCTTCTTGGGCGTTGTCTGATCTCGCTCCTGACCCTGCTCCTGACCCGGAGGGGCCACCTCTCTCTGCTCCGCGTCCCAGCTGCCTCCACTTGTGTTGGGACTGTCTTCTGGCCTCGAGCTGGGCTGCACCTCACTGGACATCCTGGCACTGGGACACACATGCATTCGGGGGCACACACACACACACACACAGATAAGTCGAAGGTTTGGGGTTTCCCTACACACCCTACAGAGCAGGCTTATCACCTGACTAAAGATATAGCAATCAAAGGTTTGAATCCTATTGGTTCGGTGGTTGTCTTTCAGTCAGTGGCTATTCTGTTAGAAGTACAGTATTAAAAACCAAACCACCAGAGACGGCCAGCCAGCCAGCCACAGCCAACAGAATTAAATACTGTTCCCCTCCTAGGTCTCAGGTCTTTTAAAGGTCATTATAGTAAGGCAGGCAGGTCCCATGTCCCCACAGACCAGCTCACACTACAGCCTCTATAATCAAAGCTCCTTCTACAAGGTCGCATTGAGGAAATGTAATTTCCCAACATACCATATGAGCCCTCAAGGTGAAGCTGTGCATTTTAAACATTCACAGAATGAGAAGTAGTTGTTTGAGTAAATGGGGGTTGTGTGCAGTGTGTGTGTGTTTGTGTGTGTAGAGCTACTGTAAAGGAGCAGATGGTTGCTGAAATGAGCACCACATTCCAGAAAGAGCATGATGACAGACAGCAGATCTTCAATCAATGCAAAGTGAAGCTATACCACACACACTTTGGTCATGAACACTCAGAATCTGTTGGGCAACAATCTGCACAGACAGTAATTGGATGCATTAACACATTTTTCTCCTGATGCAGTGATTGGTGATTTCTACTGAGGCAACTGATGAGTGTTGTTAATAGGCTAAGCATACAATAACAATGCATGATCTTCTAGGAAACATTATGTTTCTGTTCTATTTGATTGATTCTACTCTATGAATCATATCTATTTGACAAGTTAAAGACTTATGATCAATTGAAATACTGTGAGATTTGGCTATCAAAGACATGGGCGCACATACATGTAACAATAACATAACACCATCAATGCATCCCCCCAAATGAGGATATCGTTCTTCTCCCAGGCCATCGGCTCTTTAAACACTTTCAGTGTTCTCCTTTTGAAAAGGACCGGTGATGATAAAAACAGCTGAAAAGTAACAAATCCCGTGCTGCATTGGTCTCACAGTCATTCATACAACAACAGATAAGGATGAGCACATTTTTATTTTCTTGTGTAAATAATCCCTGTTGTCACGCGGGGCTGTCACAGTACCTGAGCCAGTAGGTCTACTGCTGGGGGAGCAGCCCTCACATCGCGTGCACCCCACGCAATTGAGGAGGCCTAAAAATGAATACCCCAACAGTAATAGGAGAACCCTCATGTTCCCTCATAGCCTAAAGATACGCTGACACACAAAACAAATCGTTCGCAGCAGCTTGAGTGAAATATTAACTGAGAAGCTTTTTAGTGCCCACATCAAGAAGAGTCATCTAGGCACCAAAGACCCCCCCCCCCCCATATGAGGATATTGTTCTTATCCGGGGCTATCGGGTCTTTAAACATTACTTTCAATGTGCAGTTGTTTCAATGTTTCAGAAAGAGATTACCTTCCAAATAGTTGACGCACAGACGGTCGACGCAAACAATGTTCTATCAACACCTGAAGTAGGCTATATCCCGTGTGTTGCTCGACCGTTCTATTCGATCTTGGTCTCCGCTTTCGTTATCCGCTCTGGCTGTGAGAGAATGAGACAACCGGACCGCCTCTGAGCGCGCGCTCTCCTTTTTTTTTTTTACACAGTGGGTACACGAGTGCGCGCCACCAAGTGTGTGTGTATTGCGCTGTTCTAATGGGGTAACAAGCATTGGCTGAAGAGGAATAACGGTCAAACCTAACAATATATCATGAATAGGTTACTGTCCTTTTGATATATTAGGGCATTTTTCCTTCTACTTTTTCTTTATTTGCAAAGTTCAAGAAAAGTACACATTACAATCATCTTCAAATCAGACAAGCTGCAGCACCCCCTGAAAAACCTGAATAAAAAAAATATTCTCACAAAAGTAGTGCGCTGAGCTTTTATTAGTACTGTTTTAGCAACCCCCCTTGAAAAAATAAATAAATAAAATAAAATAAAAATAAAAATGCAGCACCCCAAACTACTCCATGCGGCTATGCATACAAGCATATTGAACAACTGGAAATATTCGTTTTCACAGTGAAAAAGTCTCAAATACATTACTCACAAAAAACAGGAGAAAGAAACGGACTCAATTCCATACTCAAAAATTCACTGAGCGTGGCGGAACCAAATTTATGGGAACGATGTCTTCTCGAGCGGGGTATAAACTATGGAACTACTTCCTCTCGATCGCAACATGCGCCATTGAAAATCAACGTAGGCCAAGTTTTATGGCATTCATTGTTCAAGTCCGTCTTATTTCTGTAATTTGTGGTTAAGGAAATAACAATGGAGACGATTTTAGAACAACAACGTCGCTACCATGAGGAGAAGGAAAGGCTGTTGGATGCCAAAACAAAGGAAATGATGCATAAGAAAACCACGGTATGTGTTGCATCAATGATAATGCTATTTAATGCTAATGAAGACGTTAATTGATCCAAAGTCAAAGCAAATCAATGTTAGAGCATTAAACAAATTCATATAAGCTAACGTTATTGATGAGGATATTAGCTTATGTGTTTATTTTGTTTATTTGTGGTCGACTAACAATTGTATCAGTTACAATTTAGCTGGCAACAATTGTATTGTCAGCCAGCTAACGTTAGCCAAATAGCTAATGCAACTAACTTGCTATCTAACTAGTTAACGCTAGTAGTACTAACTAGTATATACAACCCAATGGGATGGAGTTTGTCCCGTTTCTGTCTCTGCCAGCTAACTAATATTTATGCATGTTTATTCTCAAACAGTTACGCGAACAAATAAACTCAGACCATCGAACAAGAGCAATGTTGGATGTGAGTATTCTATGTGATATTGAAACATCACAAGTTGCACCTGTATTTTCATATTAACTTGTCTTGTGGCTAACAGTTAGCCTACTTATTTACCTTGCCAAGGACATGCATGATGTGACACTTTTTTTTAAATGACAAGCTTCGTCATCCTTTCAGAGATACATGGACGTGAGTTCAACTGTCAGGGAAGCATATGAAGACAAAGATGGGTAAGTGTGTGTGTGTAATGTTTCAAGCTCTCATGCATGATTAGCCTTTCTATGTGGAGTAAATCAGAGGTGTAATATTTTTGTGTTCTCTTTCTACAGTATGAGGAAGGATGAACTGAACGCCATCTCAGGACCAAATGAGTTTGCAGAGTTCTACAACAGACTTAAACAGATCAAGGAGTTCCACAGGAAGCATCCTAATGAGGTAATTTTGTCAGCTGCTTCCTTTCTGTCCTAGCTAAAAACTGAAGAAATCATGCCAGAAGTATATCTTCTCTGTTGAGAAGGTTCTCAAAAACCATATGTAGTTCTAGACACAGATCTGTTTTAAAGGGGCAATCTGCCATTGTTTTGGTAAAAAGCTGAGGGGATGGGGCAGGAGAAATGTAATCACTCTCAAATTCATAGAGAGAGTTAAAACTGACCATCCATGATATCAAGTATAGTTTGAAACATATTTTGAGGCTATTGGGGGCATAACATGTACTTTTTGGTATACCAGCCACAGTAGCAGGTAGATTTAAAAATCTAACAGTCACTTAGATTTTTTTACCAGCCAAAATGTTTTTCCCGCTACAATTACACCAACAAAACAACAAATATTGATAAGCATACTTTGTAATGTTTCTAAAACAATAAATGTATTACTAGTAAGAAGTAATGTGGTACACACAAACAGAATCCAGGCACTTATCCTCTCCCGTCTGGACTA
Organism: Salvelinus alpinus; assembly: GCF_045679555.1. Classification (NCBI taxonomy): domain Eukaryota; kingdom Metazoa; phylum Chordata; class Actinopteri; order Salmoniformes; family Salmonidae; genus Salvelinus; species Salvelinus alpinus. The sequence continues at coordinate 30,150,316 of NC_092114.1, forward strand.
CTGCAACTTGCTGTTGGCTGGGCTCGCCACTTGTGCCATCAAACCCATGCAACTTATCTAGAATCCTGCAGCCCGCATGGTTTTCAACCTTCCCAAGTTCTCTGTCACCCCTCTCCTCCACATACTCTACTGGCTTCCGGTCGAAGCTCGCATCCACTACAAAACCATGGTGCTAACCTACGGAACAGCAAGAGGAACTGCCCCTCCCGACCTTCAGGCTATGCGCAAACCCTACACCTCAACCCAAGCAGTCCTTTCTTCCACCTCAGTTCTCTTGGCCCTCCTAACCCTACGGGAGGGCATCACCCACTTAGCCAAGTCCATGCTCTTCTCTGTCCTGGCACCCCAATGGTGGAACCAGTTTCCCCCTGAAGCTAGGACAGCAGAGTCCCTGCCCATCTTCTGAAAACATCTGAAACCCTACCTCTTCAAACAGTATCTTAAATAGTCCTCCTCAACAACTAAAAATTAAATGTGAACCAGCACTTTCACTTGATACCCCTCCCCCTTTCTAGCTCTGATTCTACTGATAACTACTTTATTGAGGAAAAATGTACTTTCTCTGCCTGTGATTTGTGGTTTTCCCACCTAGCTTCTCTGAAGATGAATGCACTAGCTTTATGTCGCTCTGGATAAGAGCGTCTGATAAATGACTAAATTGTAAACAATGTATATTTAATTACATTTTTTAATACAAATGTTCAGGTTACAGTGGTAACGTGACTCGAGTCATGTTTGTGCCTGTGAGATTGGGTCTGAGTAGTAGACAGTGGTGTAAAGTACTAAATAATTTTACTTCACTGCATTCCTAAAGAAAATAATGTACTTTCTACTCCATACATTTCCCCTGACACCCAAAGGTACTTGTTACATTTTAAAAGCAGGACAGAAAATGGCCCAATTCACACACTTATCCAGAGAACCTCCCTGGTTATCCCTAATTCCCCTGATCTGGCTGACTCACTAAACACAAATGCTTTGTTTGTAAATTATGTCTGGGTGTTGGGAGTGTGCCCCTGGCTACCCATACGTTTAAAATAGAAAAAAAACTTGTGCTGTCTGGTTTGCTTAATATAAGGAAGTGTAAATTATTTGTACTTTTACTTTTGATACTTAACTATATTTATAACCAAATACTTTTAGACTATTACTCAAGTAGTGTTTTACTGGGTGACTTTCACTTTTACTTTTACATTTTCTATTAAGGTATCTTTACTTTTACTCAAGTATGACAATTGGGTACTTTTCCCACCACTGGTAGTAGAAGCGTTGTCTTCTCTAGCAGTAGAAAAACCTACTTTGTGGACTAAACAATGTAAATGGCCAAGAAACACAATGACAAAGTCTCACTTCAGTAGATGTTGGTTTCAAGTAAATTAAACCAACTTTTATGCCTGTGCACAGCGCTTCTAAAAACAATTATTTCACTCAGCTCGTCACTTGAGCACAGCTCCCAGCCAGGCAGTGTTGCAGAACGGGGTGGAATAGGCTATACAGGGTTATTTGACTGTTTTAATTAACCAGCTATGAAACATAATGGAATAAATATTTTAAACAGCTACTCGTGCATTTATTTTACTATAAATGTGATCATACTTTGCTATTTTTAGTCACAAGTGCAAGTGACATGCTTGCACTGTGGAGCCCTGACCACCCGCCAACGTGGCGGGTGAAATGGACATTTTACCCGCCAATGCCAAAACCTACCCACATTTGGCGGGTGTTAATTTTAGGCCCTGGAGGCTGTACTCTACAGTGTTTGTTTACAAACAATGGAGTAAAATAAGCTTATGTTTTGGCTTCTGGTGGGGTATGACAGTTTAACTAAGTGCATGAGGTATTTTTAAGTTATTCTTCAAGAATCAGTGGGGTTATGTAATTCATTTAAAAGTCAAATAGATACACCATCGCAGATTGCCCCTTTTAAATTACTATTATAATTCTATATGTCTATTGATTCTGTATGTAATTCTACAGTTCCAGGTGCATGAAAGGAAAAAGATCCTCGTGTTATTGCATGTTCCACAATAAATGTCTTAAACCAAATCTTGAACAAAAGTTTAGGTCAACCAACCTTCATCAGGGTTTATCATGTCTCCTGCTGTGGCTAAATCTGTATGTTATTGTTGTTTCAGATATGTGTGCCCATGTCCATGGAGTTTGACGAGCTGGTCAAGGCTAGAGAGAACCCAACTGAAGAAACACAGAGTGAGCTTTCTACACTATGGTGGTGGTATCCATGTCGGACTCTCAGTGTAGGTATTAATGTAATGATTTATGTGGTCTTTCCCCAGACATGGTGGAATTCAGTGATGAGGAGGCCTACGGACGCTACCTGGATCTCCATGACTGCTATCGGAAGTTTGTCAACCTGAAAGGGGCCGAGGTAAGGTGCCCACTCTCCATACCCACCATAATCTAAAGTCTATTGTAAAACTATACTAAAACCTTCTGGCCTTTCTGTTTCAGAAACTGGAGTACATCAGCTACCTGTCCTCGTTTGACCAGCTGTTTGATATCTCCAAAGACAGAAAGAACGCTGAATACAAAAAGTAAGCATAGCTAACTGTTTTTATCATGATGTTTTCTTTGCGATTGTACTGTAAATGTACTATACTAAACACAACATGCAACAATTTTACTGAGTTACATTTCATATAAGGAAATCAGTCAATTGAAATAAATTCATTAGGCCTTAATCTATGTATTTCACATGACTGGGAATACAGATATGCCTCTGTTGGTCACAGATATATATATTTTTTAAAGTAGGGGTGTGGATCAGAAAACCACTCAGTATCTGGTATGACCACCATTTGCCTCATGCAGCACAACACATCTCCTTCCCATAGAGTTGATCAGGGTGTTGATTGTGGAATGTTGTCCCACTCCTCTTCAATGGCTGTGCGAAGTTGCTGGATATTTGCGGGAACTGAACACGCTGTCGTACGCGTCGATCCAGAGCATCCCAAACATGCTCAATGGGTGACATGTCTGGTGAGTATGCAGGCCATGGAGGAACTGGAACATTTTCAGCTTACAGGAATTATGTACAGATCCTTGCGACATGGTGCATTATCATGCTGAAACATGAGGCGATGGTGGCACAACAATGGGCCTCTGGATCTTGCCATGGTATCTCTGTGTATTTAAATTGCCATTGATAAAATGGAATTGTGTTTGTTGTCTGTAGCTTATGCCTGCCCATACCATACCACCACCATGGGGCACTCTGTTCACAACGTTGACATCAGCAAAACGCTTGCCCACACGACGCAATACAAGCTGTCTGCCATCTGCCCAGTACAGTTGAAACCAGGATTTATCATTTAAGTCAATGAAGAACACTTCTCCAGCGTGCCAGTGGCCATCGAAGGTGAGCATTTGCCAACCGAAGTCGGTTACGACGCTGAACTGCAGTCGTGAGGATGACGAGGACACCGATGAGCTTCCCTGACAGTTTGTGCAGAAATTCTTTGGGTGTACAAACTCGGTTTCATCAGCTGTTCTGGTGGTTCGTCTCAGACCATCCCGTAGGTGAAGATGCCGGATGTGGAGGTCCTGGGCTGGCATGGTTACACGTGGTTTGCGGTTGTGAGGCCGGTTGGGTGTACTTAAATGACAGTGGAGGCGGCTTATGGTCGAGAAATTAACATTTAATTGTCTGGCAACAGCTCTGGTGGCCATTCCTGCAGTCAGCATGCCAATTGCACGCTCCTTCAACTTGAGACATCTGTGACACAACTGCATGATTTTAGTGGCCTTTTATGCTCTGGATAAGAGCGTCTGCTAAATGACTTAAATGTAATGTAATGTATTGTCCCAGCAAAAGGCGCGCCTGTGTAATAATCACGCTGTTTAATCAGCTTCATGATATGTCACACTTATCAGGTGGATGGATTATCTTGGCAAAGGAAAAATGCTCACTAACAGGGATGTAATCAAATTTGTGCACAATTTGAGTGAAACACGCTTTTTGTGCGTCTGCAACATTTCTGGGATCTGTTATTTCAGCTCATGAAACATGGAACCAACACTTGACGTTGTATTCATATTTTTGTTCAGTATAAATGTTATTCCTATATAATTGTAGTACCTTTTTTGAATTTGTTTTTCCATCAGGTTGTGTGACACCTGTGTTATGTTATAACAGGTACTTAGAGATGCTACTGGAGTACCTTCAGGACTACACAGAGAGAGTCAAACCTCTGCTTGACCAGAATGATCTCTACGGCAAGATCTTGGGAGAGTTTGAGAAGAAGTGGGAGATGGGGACCTTCCCTGGCTGGCCAGTGAGTGTCCAAGATGGGGAGGACGTCTACTATAGCAACAGTAGTGTGATGGTCTAGATGGGTGTTTTAATTATTATTATTATTATTTTTTAATTCTCTTATAGAAAGAGACGAGCAGTGCTCTGACCCATGCAGGAGCCCACCTGGACCTTTCTGCTTTCTCCTCTTGGGAGGAGTTGGCTTCCCTGGGTCTGGACAGGTTAAAGTCTGCCCTTATGGCCCTGGGCCTGAAATGTGGAGGGTAAGCAATTAACATACTTTTCTGTGGCTGGGAGGTCATCTATGGACATGCAATCAATCTGGAATATGGTAATAACATTATTGTAATTGCAATGTTATAACAGTAACTGGAAAAATGTAATATCAAATTCCATCTGTACACTAGGAGTATATATAGACGGTGTAATGATTAGGGCTGTTGTGGTGACCGTATTACCGCCACCCTGCTGGTCACGAGTCATGAAGGCAGTCAAATTCCATGTTTTAATTTTTAATTTTACCTTTATTTAATTAGACAAGTCAGTTAACTTCTTATGGCTGCATCCCGTAACCGGGATCGATATGACAACAGCCAGTGAAATTGCAGGGCGCCAAATTCAAACAACAGAAATCTCATAATTAAAATTCCTCAAACATACATGTGTCATATCATTTTAAAAGGTAATTTACATTTACATTTAAGTCATTTAGCAGACGCTCTTATCCAGAGCGACTTACAATCTTGTTGTTAATCCCACCAAAGTGTCCGATTTCAAATATGCTTTTCAGCGAAAGCACTACAAACGATTATGTTAGGTCACCACCAAACCACAATAAGCACAGCCATTTTTCCAGCGAAAGATAGCAGTCAGAAAAAGCAGAAATAGAGATAAAATTGTTCACTAACCTTTGTTATCTTCATCAGATGACACTCATAGGACTTCATGTTACACAATACATGCATGTTTTGTTTGATAAAGTTCATATTTATAACAAAAAATCAGAGTTTACATTGGCGCGTTACATTCACTAGTTCCAAAAACATCAAGTGATTTTTGCATAGCCACATCGTTTCAACAGAAATACTCATCATAAATGTAGGTGATAATACAAGTTTTACACATGGAATTATAGATATACCTCTCCTTAATGCAACCGCTGTGTCAGATTTCAAAAAAACTTTATGGAAACGCAAATCATGCAATAATCTGAGACGGAGCTCAGAACAATAGCCAAATTTGCCGCCATGTTGGGGTCAACAGAAACCAGAAAATACATGATAAATGTTTCCTTACCTTTGAACTTCATCAGAATGCAGTCCTAGGAATCCCAGGTCCACAATAAATGCTTGATTTGTTCGATAATGGCCGTTATTTATGTCCAATTAGCTACTTTGGTTAGCGTCTTTGGTAAACAATTCCAAAGTCACAAAGCGCCTCCACTATAACGCGACGAAATGTCCAAAAGTTACGTAACAGTCAGTAGAAACATGTCAAACGATGTACTGAATCAATCTTTAGAATGTTGTTAACATACATCTTGAATAACGTTCCAACCGGAGAATTAGATTGACTTCAGAAGAGCGGTGGAACGGAGGTCCTCCTCATGTGAAAGCGCATGGTGAAAGCATGCTCAGCTCGTGGCAGTGATTACTAATTCCTGTCTCCTTCGGCCCCCCTTCACATTAGTCATCAGACAAAGTTCTATTGACTGTTGACATCTAGTGGAAGCCGTAGGAAGTGAAAACTCATCCATATCTCGCTGTAATTTCATTGAGAGCTTGGTTGAAAATCTGCCACCTCAGAAAAATGTCAAACAGGAAGTGGAACTTCTCAGGTTTTTGCCTGCCATATGAGTTCTGTTATACTCACAGACATAATTCAAACAGTTTTAGAAACTTCAAAGTGTTTTCTATCCAATACGAATAATATGCGAATATTAGCAACTATGACTGAGGAGCAGGCAGTTTACTATGGGCACCTCTGTGCACCTTTCATCCAAGCTACTCAATACTGCCCCTGCAGCCATAAGAAGTTAAGAACAAATTCTTATTTTCATTGACGGCCTAGGAACACTGGGTTAACTGTCTTGTTCAGGGGCAGAACGACAGATTTTTACCTTGTCAGCTTGGGGATTCGATCTAGCAACCTTTCGGTTACTAGTCCAACGCTCTAATTGATAGTTTAACATTTTAAGCTAAATCGTTCTGATCTGTTACGTCAGCCACATTGTGTAAAAAAGTTTTGATGCTAGTGGTTGTATTAATTTGATCTATCACATCCCACAACTGTCCCAGACTGTTTGGAATATTTATTTCTCGCACAGAATAGGTCAACTTTTGTACTATAGGGGATAGTAGATTGACATAAGCTAGTGCTTTTGCTGTTTGTTAGGGAAAGGGTGATACCTAGTCAGTTGTACAACTGAATGCCTTCAACTGAAATGTGTCTTCTGCATTTAACCCTCTGAATCAGAGAGGTGCGCGGGGCTGCCTTAATCGACATCCACGTCTTCGACGCCCGGAGAACAGTGGGTTAACCTTCTTGCTCAGATTTTTACCATGTCAGCTCAGGGATTAGATCCAGCAACCTTTCTGTTACTGGCACAACGCTTTAACCACTGAGCTGCCGTCAGGCCTACTCATCTTGTTGGCTCAGGAAAAGGAAATGTAGACATTTCTTCTAGTATCTTCAATTTGCACCTCGGAATTGCGTCCCCGATGTCTGTCTTCACTTGTAGCCTGTGAGAAAGACCAGATCACGTAAGTGAGAGGTGCTTCGGAGCAGGCAGCACTAGGCATGTATTATTTTAGAGTGTATTATGGCCATGCAAAGGGGATGCTGCCGGGAAATTCGAAGCATTATCAAGTGCTTCTCAAATTGTGAATGAGACTGACCGTGTGTACAGCCTGCGCAAAAAAACAAAGCAGAGCTCATGCCTTTTCAAGTGACTTTTTTTCATTATGCAGCCTTACAATGTATTACAAATCAAAATATATAGCCGTGTTTGTAGAACAATTAAAGTTATATTAATAACTTTAAATTGAGCATATAGGAGTACCTATTTTTGTTAACCGCTCAACACAGACATGTGCATACTCCCTCAGAAATAGTCTGGAGAAAATATCCTTTCTATTTTATTGAGCTGTGTTCAATTGTATTATTCATACTATACAATAATGCCACGGAATTCTAAGCAAATCTTGTCTGCTAAATGAACTGGTGTAGCCCACAGCCATAGCCAGATCAGGACCTAACATAAGGACAACTCAGAGTATGCTGCTATTTTCTTCTGAAATAAACTGCTTTTGCATGTTTCTGTAGACTGATTTAAAATAAATAATGGATTTATTGTGAAGGTGTAGGCTATATTATATGGATTTATTAGACTTTTAAAATGTAGATGTTCCAAAGGTCCGCATCAGTGGCTTGTAGGCTGTGTGTGGAAGCCAGGAGATGCTAAATGTGTTTGTCAATTACCGTGAGACAGTTATTTGATTGACAATCACTGGCTGATGAAATTTTGTGACTGCCACAGCCCTAGTAATGACTAATTAAATATCGGATTCGGTGTGTCAGATGAAAGGTGGCTAAATGTGTATGTGACCCCACAGAACCCTGGAGGAGAGAGCCCAGAGGCTGTTTAGCACCAAAGGCAAATCTCTGGAATCTCTGGATCCCTCCCTATTCGCCAAGAACCCTAAGTCCAAAGGACCCAAGAAGTATGTGATCGTCAGTTAAACACTTGCATGATTGTGTTTTTCTGCACCTGGTGGGATGATGTAGCCTTGTTATTGACCATTCTAATTTCTGCAGAGACACGGAGCGTAACAAAGAAATCGCCTTCCTGGAGTCTCAGATTTATGAGTATGTGGAAATCCTGGGGGTATGTAAAAGCTGGCAAGGATGACTCTTATATATTTTCACAATCGTATTTAATCAATGTCAGTAGTTGTGAGGACGACTTTTGAAATGTGCCTATATAAAATGGTTAGTTCCGGCCAATCTATAGGTGTGTGTTACTCCCGATAATCCACACAAACACCTGTTCACAGTTCCATCTGATTGTCTATGGCACTGTAGGAGCAGAGGCAGCTGACCCATGAGAACGTGCAGAGGAAGCAGGCCCGGACAGGAGAGGAGAGAGAGGATGAAGAAGAGGAGCAGCTCAGTGAGAGTGAGAGTGAAGATGAGGACAACGAGATCATCTACAACCCCAAGAACCTGCCTCTCGGCTGGGATGGAAAGGTCAGGACCTCCTTTCATACATCAGACCTGTGTACTAGCTGTGAAAAAGTTCTGCAATCAAATAAAAGCGGTATTATTTATTCAGACTTTATTGTACAGCGGTTGCATGCCACCATGCTAATCTTGTTTATCTGTTCTAGCCCATTCCATACTGGCTGTATAAACTCCATGGGCTGAACATCAACTATAACTGTGAGATCTGTGGAAACTACACATACAGGGGACCCAAGGCCTTCCAGAGGCACTTTGCAGTATGTTCAAATTTCTCATAATTATTAGCTTACGTCATTACAATGTCATACTGGGTTATTACATTGTTATATCAATGCCCTCCTTTCATGTTTTAATATGTGCATAATGAGTGAAACTGAAGAGGATTCGATTTTAGAAAGTGTACTAATTCTGTTCTCCGCTAATATTGTTGCTAGCTAATATGTTGTCTTGCCCACCCCCCAGGAGTGGCGTCACGCCCATGGCATGCGCTGCCTGGGAATCCCCAACACGGCTCACTTTGCCAACGTCACCCAGATCGAGGACGCTGTCTCTCGTAAGTAGTTCTGTTACAGCCCTGATAGAGGCTGAGGCAGATGATAAGTGAAAAGAATGAGTATTGTTAATTGGGTTGAATAGAATCATGTTAGAGAAAAGTGTTACCAGACCAATAAATATTGGTCAGTGTAGTTGTGCAACCAGATTGCCCTCGCAAAAAAGTTTCTAACCGCAAGGGTCTTTACTGGTTAAATAATGAAAAATGGCTGGTCACGGCCTCCCGAGTGGCGCAGCGGTCTGAGGCACTGCAGCGCAGTGCTTGAGGCATCACTAAAGACCCGGGTTCGATTCCCAGGCTGTCACAGCCAGCCGGCCGTGACGGGGAGGCGGTGCACAATTGGCTCATTGTCGTCTTGGTTTGGAGAAGGGTTTGGCCGGACGGGATTTCCTTGTCCAATTGCGCTCTTGTGACTTCTTCTGGCCATCCGGGCGCATGCAAGCGGACTTCGGTCGTCAGCCCTAAGGTGTTTCCTCTGACACATTGGTGCAGCTGGCTTCCAGGTTAAGTGAGCAGTGTGTCAAGGATGCGTGCCGCTTGGCGGGGTCGTGTTTCGGAGGACGCGTGGCTCTCGACCTTTGCTTCTCCCGAGTCTGTACGGGAATTGCAGAGATGGGATAAAACTGTGACTACCAATTGGATATCATGAAATTGGGGGGAAAGGTAAAAAATAACAAGACTGGTCTTTCAGTCCATGTGCTGGATCATGATGGATGATAATACTAATATGTATTTTTAACCCAGTGTGGTCAAAGCTGAAGTCCCAGAAGTCATCAGAGCGGTGGCAACCAGATACAGAGGAGGAGTACGAGGACTCTAGTGGAAACGTGGTCAACAAGAAGACCTACGAGGATCTGAAGAGACAGGGTTTGCTGTAGAGCGTTGAGACGCGCAACGTGATGACCACCGAAAAATGTCTTTATTTGACCTTTTCATTTCCACCTAATCTGTTGTACCTTTAACTGTAAGTTGTAATGTTGTTTTTAGTAATTCCTCCCTTTGACAACCTTTTTGAAATGAAGCAGCCATTGATTTTAATAATACATTTGAGTACCATTTGTCACCATTTTTGTTTGAGTTGTTAGTTCTAGTAGAAAGCAATTGTAATGTCTTATCAAGTTGCCTAGGGCAAGGGTATTCAACTCCTTACGAGGTCCAGAGCTTGCTGGTTTTCTATTCTACCTGATAACTAATTGCACCCACCTGGTGTCCCAGGTCTAAATCAGTTCCTGATTAGAGGGGAACAATGGAAAAAATGCAGTGGAACTGGTTTCGAAGTTCAGAGTTGAGTTTGAGGGCTTAGGGGGTCACCTGAACGACTGCCCATTCCCTTGTGATTAAACATTTTGGGATAAATGTACCTCTGCTACATCCAATGGTGCTTTGACAGGACCCATGGTTTGTAAGAACCCTCGCCTTGTGCGAGGGGAGTCTACCTATATCTTTACACTTGCTCATTGATTCCTCTGTTTGCCTGGTATGGAAAATGAACATGTAATTTCTCATACATTTATTAAAATATTTAAGGCTTGCTCAGCAGTCTTTTTGGCATTAAACAAAAGACTTCTACTATATTTGAGTGAGTTGTTAATTAGTCAATATTCTTGTAACATGCCTTGCAGTGACATGCAAATTGACTTACAGGATCAGTTTGCCAATGTAAGAGTACAGTTGAGGGAAGAAAGATGGCTGAATATTACTAAAAGAACAGTTAATCTGATGAATTTGGTCTGTGTTTAACTGTAATATACACCATCCGACAGTCATAAATAGTGATACTGTACAGAAACATGTATTAAGCAGAGATATGGACAGTATTTCATTGTTTACCAATCTAGTTGGGCACTAATTTACATGACCACATTATCAGTCTCCAGGCTGCACCCATTAAAAGGCTGCCTCTCGTTTAAAGAGAACTAGGAACTAAGCCTTTCCTTGGCTGATGGGTTGAGATGGCAGTTCTGGCTCTTGATGTCGGCTGTGTCCTGAGGGCATCATAAAACAACTACAGTGTGTTCTACAAGTGCTCCTGGACCCTAGGGACAACACTAACGAGATGGGTTCATATCTCTCATTGAGGAATACTGAGCTCACCAAAATAATGCCCACACCATCACCTGACTGAGAATCTGAAACCTTCATTAATTAACACACCTTTGCTAGCCTGAGTGCCAGATCTGTTTGTACTGTCTGTTTGTACTGGGACTCAGGCTACACTTTTGCAGATGAATTCTCTGCACGTTGTCATTTAGTGCTTTTGAATCTAACTATTAGGAAAACTGTGGGAGATGGAGACCAACTTCCACAAATGACCCCAACATGACAAAAGCTCAAACCAACCAACTCACCATGAGCAAACTATCCCATATACACAACCAGCTCAAAGACTGAGAACAGCCAAACCATTCACACCACCATGGTCTCACCAGGAAGAGACTTCTACAATACAGACCGTAAAAAATAAGTCTTCCCTACATATCAGACTGGGGGATAATACACCAAAACTCAAGACTGAGAGACACAATACGGAAAAAGATAGAATGAAAGTCACCCCTTCTTTGGGGCTCCCGAGTGGTGCAGCGGTCAAAGGCACTGCATCTCAGTGCTAGAGGTGTCAATACAGACACCCTGGTTCAAATCCAGGCTATCACAACCAGCTGTGATTGGGAGTCCCTCAATTGGCCCAGCGTCGTTCGGGTTTGGCCGGTGTAGGCCGTCATTGTAAATAAGAATTTGTTCTTAACTGACTTGCCTAGTTACATTAAAAAAATAAAAATACATCTCAAGAAGGAGATAGTGAACTATAGTGAGGATGAGTCCCGACCCCTCCTGTCTCAGCCTCCAGTATTTACAGTGCCTTGCAAAAGTATTCATCCCCCTTGGCATTTTTCCTATTTTGTTGCATTACAACCTGTAATTTAAATAGAGTTTTATTTGGATTTCATGTAATGGACATTAGAGGCCTACCGATTAATCGGAATGGACGATTAATTAGGTCCGATTTCACGTTTTCATAACAATTGGAAATCGGTAATTTTGGACGCCAATTTTGCCGATTATTATTATTATTTTTTACACCTTTATTTAACTAGGCAAGTCAATTAAGAACACATTCTTATTTTCAATGACGGCCTATGAACGGTGGGTTAACTGCCTTGTTCAGGGGCAGAACGACAGATTTTTACCTTGTCAGCTCAGGGATTCAATCTTGCAACCTTACGGTTAACTAGTCCAAAGCTCTAACCACCTGCCTCACGAGGAGCCTGCCTGTTACGCGAATGCAGTAAGAAGCCAAGGTAAGTTGCTAGCTAGCATTAAACTTATCTTATAAAAAACAATCAATCAATCAATCATAATCACTAGTTAACTACACATGGTTGATGATATTACTAGTTTATCTAGCGTGTCCTGCGTTGCATATAATCGATGCGGTGCGCATTCGCGAAAAAGGACTGTCGTTGCTCCAACTTATACCTAACCATAAACATTAATGCCTTTCTTAAAATCAATACACAGCAGTATATATTTTTAAACCTGCATATTTAGCTAAAATAAATCCAGGTTAGCAGGCAATATTAACCAGGTGAAATTGTGTCACTTCTCTTGCGTTCATTGCACGCAGAGTCAGAGTATATGCAACAGTTTGGGGCGCCTGGCTCATTGCGAACTAATTTGCCAGAATTTTACTAATTATGACATAACATTGAAGGTTGTGCAATGTAACAGGAATATTTAGACTTATGGATGCCACCCGTTAGATAAAATACAGAACGATTCCGTATTTCACTGAAAGAATAAACGTTTTGTTTTCGAGATGATGGTTTCCGGATTCGACCATATTAATGACCCAAGGCTCGTATTTCTGTGTGTTATAATTAAGTCTATGATTTGATAGAGCAGTCTGACTGAGCGATGGTAGGCACCAGCAGGCTCGTAAGCATTCATTCAATTTTGTGCGTTTTGCCACAGCTCTTCGTGCGCTGTTTATGACTTCAAGCCTATCAACTCCCGAGATTAGGCTGGTGTAACCGATGTGAAATGGCGAGCTAGTTAGTGGGGTGCGGGCTAATAGCGTTTCAAACGTCACTCGCTCTGAGACTTGGAGTGATTGTTTCCCTTGCTCTGCATGGGTAACGCTGCTTCGAGGGTGGCTGTTGTCGATGTGTTCCTGGTTCGAGCCCAGGTAGCGGCGAGGAGAGGGATGGAAGCTATACTGTTACACTGGCAATACTAAAGTGCCTATAAGAACATCCAATAGTCAAAGGTATATGAGATACAAATCGTATAGAGAGAAATAGTCCTATAATTCCTATAATAACTACAACCTAAAACTTCTTAAAGCACATATTGCACTTTTACTTTCTTCTCCAACACTTTGTTTTTGCATTATTTAAACCAAATTTAACATGTTTCATTATTTATTTGAGGCTAAATTGATTTTATTGATGATTCATTCAGTATTGTTGTAATTGTCATTATTACAAATAACTTTATTATTATTTCTTTTTAAATTGGCCGATTAATCGGTAGCGGCTTTTTTTGGTCCCAATAATCGGTATCGGCGTTGAAAAATCATAATCGGTCGACCTCTAATGGACATACACAAAACAGTCCAAATTACTTGTTTCAAAATATTTAAAAAAAAATATTCACCCCTTTGCTATGAAGCCCCTAAATAAGATCTGGTGCAACCAATTACCTTCAGAAGTCACATAATTAGTTAAATAAAGTCCACCTGTGTGCAATCTAAGTGTCACATGATCGGTCACATGATCTCAGTATATATACACCTGTTCTGAAAGGCCCCAGATTCTGCAAAACCACTAAGCAAGGTGCACCACCAAGCGGCATCATGAAGACCAAGGAGCTCTACAAACAGGTCAGGTCTGGTCAGAGACTCATATCTCCCTCACTAGCTTTAAGCACCAGCTGTCAGAGAAGCTCACAGATCACTGCACCTGTACATAGCCCATCTGTAAATAGCCCATCCAACTACCTCATCCCCATACTGTATTTATTTATTTATCGTGCTCCTATGCACCCCAGTATCTTTACTTGCACATTCATCTTCTGCACATCTACCATTCCAGTGTTTAATTGCTATATTGTAATTACTTCGCAACCATGGCCTATTTATTGCCTTACCTCCCTTATCCTACCTCATTTTTCTACTGTATTATTGACTGTATGTTTGTTTATTCCATGTGTAACTCTTTGTTGTTGTTTGTGTCGAACTGCTTTGCTTTATCTTGGCCAGGTCGCAGTTGCAAATTATATCCTTGTCTCATCGCACACTAGCGACTCCTGTGGCGGGCCGTGCGCAGTGCACGCTGACCAGGTTGCCAGGTGTACGGTGTTTCCTCCGACACATTGGTGCGCCTGGCTGTCGGGTTGGATGTGTGCGTTGTGTCAAGAAGCAGTGCGGCTTGGTTGGGTTGTGTTTCGGAGGACGCATGGCTCTCAACCTTCGCCTTTCCCGAGTCCGTGCGGGAGTTGCAGTGACGAGACAAGACTAACTACTACCAATTGGATACCACGAAATTGGGGAGAAAAAAGGGATAAAAAAAAAGAGAAGTACAGATCAGGGTTGGGTTCTAAAAAAATATCAGAAACTTTGAACATACCGTGGAGCACCATTCAATCCAATTATTAAAAAATGGAAAGAATATGGCACCATAGCAACCTGCCAAGAGAGGGCCACCCACCAAAACTCAGACCAGGCAAGGAGGGCATTAATCAGAGGCAACAAAGAGACCAAAGATAACCCTGAAGGAGCTGCAAAGCTCCAAAGCGGAGATTGGCGTATCTGTCCATAGGACCACTTTAAGCCGTACACTCCACAGAGCTGGGCATTACGGAATTGTGGCCAGAAAAAAAGCCATTGCTTAAAGAAAAGAATAAGCAAACACGCTTGGTGTTTGCCAAAAGGCACATTGGAGACTCCCCAAACATATGGAAGAGGGTACTCTTGTCAGATGAGACTAAAATTGAGCTTTTTGGCCATCAAGGAAAACGCTATGTCTGGCGCAAACCCAACACATTTCATCACTCCGAGAATGCCATCCCCACAGTGAAGCATGGCTGTGCGGATGTTTTTCATCAGCAGGGACTGGGAAACTGTTCAGAATTGAAGGAATGATGGATGGCGCTAAATTGAGGGAAACCTGTTTCAGTCTTCCAGAGTTTTGAGACTGGGACGGAGGTTCACCTTCCAGCAGGACAATGACCCTAAGCATACTGCTAAAGCAACATTCTAGTGGTTTAAGGGGAAACATTTTTAAATATCTTGGAATGGCCTAGTCAAAGCCCAGACCTCAAACCAATTGAGAATGTGTGGTATGACTTAAAGATTGCTGTCCACCAGCGGAACCCATCCAACTTGAAGGAGCTGGAGCAGTTTTGCATTGAAGAATGGGTAAAAATCCCAATGACTAGATGTGCCAAGCTTATAGCGACATACTCCAAGAGACTTGCAGCTGTAATTGCTGCAAAAGGTGGCTCTACAAAGTATTTACTTTGGGGGGTGAATAGTTTTCAGTTTTTTTTTGTCTTATTTCTTCTTTGTTTCACCCCCAAAATATTTTGCATCTTCAAAGTGGTAGGCATGTTTAAATGTTTAATGTTACCCCCCCCCCCCCCCCCCCCCAAATAATCAAATTTAATTCCAGGTTGTAAGGCAACAAAATAGGAAAAATGCCCAGGGGTGAATACTTTCGCAAGCCACTGTATGCTGCAATAGTTTGTGTCGGGGGGCTAGGGTCAGTCTTATGTCTGGAGTATTTCTCCTGTCTTACTGGCCACCCCTCAGAGCCTGGTTCCTCTCTAGGTTTCTTCCTAGGTTCCTGCCTTTCTAGGGAGTTTATCCTAGCCACTGTGCTTCTACATCTGCATTGCTTGCTGTTTGGGGTTTTAAGCTGGGTTTCTGTATTGCACTTTGTGACATCGGCTCATGTAAAAAAAGCTTTATAAATATATTTGATTACAGATGTCTAAACTACATCTCAGAGTGAGAGTAGCTTTATTTACCACGACATTACAGATGTCCTACCAACATCTCAGAACAATGGAAACAGTAATGAAGATGTCAGTAATGAAGAATTCCCCAAAGTCAAGACTGACAGACTCTAAAGCCCATCACAAAGACAACCTCCCTATCTTCCAAACTATCTGTCTATTCAGGGCTATGGTGCAGATGTTTTCCCCACAACAGAGACGGGGAAGAGTTACTCTGACGTCGTCAACACCCTGGCACAGGCCGACAGATATGACTTTCAAGCCACTGTTTCTTACTCAGGACTAGACGATGTTAAAGACATTGATGATCAAGGTTCCACTGCCTCCAATATGAACCAAACTAACATCATGCTCTTAGGCAAAGATAAAGAAGGTGAATCAATTTACACACATTGGTAAAAAAAACTAATTTTAAAATGTGGGGCCAAATGTTGACTGTTTGCATATTGCTGATCCTTGTCTTTTTTCTTCATCACTTATTATTGTTTATAATACAGTCTACTAGAGCTGCTGCACGATCCACCATATCTAACACGAGAAGCATGACTGTAAATGCTGCTTTGACTAGGAATAAGGTACAAGAACAATTGTGTTCTCTGTATTTTACAGAGTGTTAAAGCTGCATAGCACTCTCTGAGATCCTTTGAATTACTTTGCAGGTGAGGTATTGTAAAACATTTAGCTGCATTGGCATAAAATGCCACATGCATAAGAAGTCTGTGGAGGATGTGTTTGAGGAGGGCATGGACTTCTGTGAGATGAGGAGAGACCCATTCCTATTATGGCTTTCAAAACGAATTTGTCTTTAACATGCAATGTCAATATACTTGGTTATCACCATGTCAGTAGTCTGAAACTAAACTGTTTATGGATGAAGTATTGTTGATGATGATTCTGCTGCTGCTGATGATCACTGTTATTGCTGATGATGGGGATAATGATGATTCAACTACTGCTGTTATTGATGATTCTACTGCTGCTGCTTGTTAACACAACTGATACACCATCCCACAGCTCAAGAAATCCTCGAGCCAGGTCACCTGGAATACATACAGTGCCTTCGGGAAGTATTCAGATCCCTTGACTTTTTCCACATTTTGTTACATTACAGCCTTGTTCTAAAATTGATTAAATGGAACATTTTCCTCAGCAATCTACACACAATGGTGGTGTGGCGTGCTGGATGCTCCAGAGACTGCAGACAGAGTACTAAGTGCTCTCCCTTTAACTTGTACCAATGCCACCAGGAGTGCTGTGAGGCCTGGTCTATCTCCTGTCTCAGACTTGACGGTTCCCTCAACATGCCTGTCAACTCTGCCTGCTTTGGCCTGGAGAGTCTCTCCCTCCTGGCCCTGAGTGTAACTCTACTGGGCAGTCTACTCGTTAATCTACTAGCCTTCCTGTGACATTAGAGTCACTTTCCAATACAGATGGTTTAGTATAGATCGACTTAACTAAATGCATATTTCAGGTTTGTCTGATCCACTGCTTGATTGTCATTAGTTCTTTAATGTTTTCTTGACCTGTGAATATTAGGTATTGTGAAAATAAAACATATGTTTTTCCCAGCTTTATGGGGGAAGGGGGGGGTCATGGGTTTGAGTGGGCTGTTCTTCTGTGGGGATTACTGCCAGGGGATACGTAGGCCTACAGCTAACCATCTATGGACCAACTACTGTAAACAATTATTTATACTCAGACAATTAAACTCATACCTCAACTATGTTGATCCTTATATTTCTACGTATTTAATCAGGGTTATATCACTGTCAGGTTTACAAAAATAGGCATTTCAGATGGTGTGCAGTGTAGCTTTGGCTAAACCTTTAAAAGCCTGTTAGAGTAGTGGTCAGAAATAATGAATATTCACAAGATGGCGCTGTAGCACACTTCTATCCCAGAGCTATGGCTGTACAGGTAACTGCCAGAATAATAGAAACACTTGAGTAAATGAGGGATACAAAGTATATTGAAACCAGGTGCTTCCACACCGTTGTGGTTCGTGAGTTAATTAAGCAATTCACATCCCATCATGCTTAGGGTCATGTATAAATTGCTAGGCAGGCAATTATTTTGGCTACCATGGCTATGCCGCCGGCTATAGGGTGACAATGCACCCATCCACGGGGCACAAGTGGTCAATGAATGGTTTGATGAGCATAAAAACGACGTAAACCAATTGCCATGGCCATCTCAGTCACCAGATCCTGAGACAGGGGTTTCCACCACCATCAACAGAACACCAAGTTATGGATTTGCTCGTGGAAGAATGGTGCCGCATCCCTCCAATAGAGTTCCAAGCACTTGTAGAATCTATGCCAGGGTGCCTTGAAGCTGTTCTGGCTCGTTGTGGCCCATGTTGGTGTTTCCTTTATTTTGGCAGTTACCTGTAGTTTATTTCACGGTTGAGTGAGTTAATTCTGGGCGGAAAGAGGAAGCTGGATAAGTAGGCTGCTAGGGTAACTACGATGTTGCAACATTGTAACAACGGAGGAATTGGTGATTGAGTCCGGGTAAACAAAGCGGAAGACATTTTATAAATACTTTGATGACCTTGTAGTTGTTCTTGACTGCATTTACGTGGTGAACTTTCAAAACGGTGAGTAGTTTGGAATTGTTATTGAATCATGGCAACATTTATGTGTTGCGTCTGCTGAGTGAGTGCTAGTAACGTTAGCAACAAGTCAAATAGTTTTGATGATAGCTAGAGCTCACCGAGGAATGCCAAGAATGTCGTTGACTTTGTATTAGGCTACTGTGGTTTCAAACTGTTTAACCAAAAGTACGTTTAACCAATAGTATGTTTCTCATTTTTATGTGCAAAAATTATATGCGTATGTATTTCTCATGATGGGTTACTGTTACTTGAAACCAGTGGCGGTCGGTGCTGTTTAAGATGAGGGAGGACGATTTTAACTTTTCATTAACATGGCCTTATTTCTATTACAGCACATCGGACGACTGTCATTCATATTCCATTCACCCAGTTCAGTGTAACATCGATAGGTTTAGGCTACTACACGATTCTTTAATTTTCCCTATACACATCATGAGGTTGCTACAACCTAGCCTATGAATGAAAGTTTACAAGGTAGGTGCACACAGGTGGAGAGAGAATTATGAGGAGACTGACAGTGACGAATGTACAGACAGTGACACATTCAATAACGCCTGCATCTAGCGATCTAGGGTGTAATCATTAGCCCAACAGTTGCAAACAATAGTTTTTTTTTTATTGGACAAATTCGGGTATGTTTATCCCCATTCCATTTGCTTCCGTTTAAGAAATATTTTTCAACAAAATCGTCTGAATGAATCACGCGTATTCACGGTTCACTTTCATAGCAGCCACATTGTATTCCTTCTCGCATCTCTGCACTCCCCTCTGACCTTTCCCCTTCGCTTTTGGACATCAATGCACAACACAACAGCCTACATAGTCACCATATTAGCTAAAGTAATGTCATAGTCAACATAGCTAATAGAACTAATGCGTTAGTAAACCTGCTATAATCATGCATTAGTCATTAAGCAGTTTATCACTTTAAAAAAAAATATATATTTGAACCTTTATTTAACTAGGCAAGTCGGTTAAGAACAAATTCTTATTTACAATGACGGCCTACCCCGGCCAAACCCAGACGACACTGGGCCAATTGTGCGCCGCCCAATCGTGGCCGGTTGTGATACAGCCTGGAATCGAACCAGGGTGTCTGTAGTGACGCCTCTAGCACTGAGATGCAGTGCCTTAGACCGCTGCATCACTCGGGAGCCAACACAACACTTACACCGGCGGGCCCCGGTGGCAATAGATTAAGAAAACCAAAAGCATACTGTAGCAGGCTCAAGTGTGTAAGGTTTCCACATCCCCAAGTTCAATAACCAAACACGTACAGGGAACACAACAAGAATGCAAATGGGGAATTTATTAGGGATATTTGCACACGGTGGGAAAGGGGGATCCAGCAACCAGTTCGCAACAGGTAATCGTACAGGAGAATTCTTCCGCTTCTCACACTCTCCATAACACACGTTTCCCTCTCAGCACTCTCCCTCTTTGTGCAGCCCGCGTCCTCTTTTATCCCCAAGCTCTCAATGGCTTAATGATCCACCGGCTTGCCTCGTTGGGGCAAGAAGTCCATATAAGGCTCGGGGGTGGAGTCAGCGGGCTGCAAGATATCTTCCTTCAATCACCACTCCCCTCACCTCTCCCTGCCATCTGCCACAATACCTTGACTTGGAAGAGTTCCAATGTTGTGTTGGCTAGTCATAGCCAGCATAGCAAACATAGCATCCCTTTGTTTGAGCAGGGTGTTTGAGTAGGTTAAACTAGCTAGCTGCATTTGCTAGCAGTAAAACTGAAAGTGAAAAAATATTATTAACTTTCTCTCTTGCTTCTTCATTTTGGAATAAATTAATTTGTTCAAAACTGTACAACTATTGTCTTTCTCTCTTTTTGAGTCAACTACTCACCACATGTTATGCACTGCAGTGCTAGCTGTAGTTTATGCTTTCAGTACTAGAATAATTCTCTGATCCTTTGTGGACAACATGTCAGTTGCATCAGAGCTGCAAGAGCTCTGATAGGTTGGAGAACGTCCTCTGCAAGTTGTATAATTACTGTCTAAGTGTATGGAAGGGGGTGAGAACCATGAGCCTCCTAGGTTTTGTATTGAAGTTAGTGTATCCAGAGGAGGACGGAAGCTTGCTGTCCTCCAGCTACACCATGGTGCGACCCTACAGAGTGCTGTTGAGGCTACTGTAGGCCTTTTTTGCAAAATGGTGTGTTTTAAACTGTTATTTGGTGATGTGAATATATTTAGTATAGTTTTATCTGAAAATGATAACTTTTTAAATGTTTTACAATTGGTATTTTTATGAAATTAACTGAGGAGCCTCAACTGATTTTTTCATTTTCTCCCCTCTTTTCCTCTCTCCTTTCAGTGGCAAACCAGTTAGTGTGTGTGCACCTTTGTTACCATGCATGAGGATGAATGTCCAATCCAATGAGACCATGCTCTTTGAGGAAGAGGTGGACAAGACAAGTCGGGAGGTTGAAGAGGACAATGTGTCCAGGAAGATGGTTACTGTCAACTGGGACCAATGGGACAGGTTACTGCTGCCCTCTCCACTGGACTCTGGTGTGCACAGTCTGGACACAGTGTACGACAGAACCACCGTGATGATTGAGCAAGACCCTGTGGGTTCTACAACTGACAATAAAGAGGAAGAAGAAGACCTGATGATGTATCTAGACGAGGGATTTGAGACGGAGGACCGTGGAGGTCTGGAAGACCACTGGGAGGCCATGTCACAGGGGTACATCCACCACACCATCTCGCAGGACCAGATCCAGTTCACCATCAACCCTGGTTCCACACCCATGCCCCGGCACATCCAGGGGGCCACCATCACACTACACTCTGAGTGCCCAGATACCCACCACAGCGAGGTAAGCCTTTATATCCAAAGACCTGAAGACTTGTGTTAGCTCCTTGAGCTAATGCCAAGGCTTTGGCTCAGCGGGCTAACCCGTTTCAACCCCAGTTGGTCACATAAGACAGTTTAAAAATATATAATTATGGGGTAGATCAGCTTTAATATTGTAGATAGAAGCCACAATCTATCAATGCATCATTTCCAATCCCCCATATATAATTTTTTATTTATATATATTTTTAAATATATGTATATTATTTTAAATATATTTTCCTCCTTTGTTATTTTCCCCTAAACCTACCACCCCTCCCCTAATTAGAGTAAACTAATGGACAGCAATGCTTAGACTTCTACTTCCAGCTTATACATACTATATACAGTGGGGAGAACAAGTATTTGATACACTGCTGATTTTGCAGGTTTTCCTACTTCCAAAGCATGTAGAGGTCTGTAATTTTTTATCATAGGTACACTTCAACTGTGAGAGACGGAATCTAAAACAAAAATCCAGAAAATCACATTGTATGATTTTTAAGTAATTCATTTGCATTTTATTGCATTTTATTGTCAGTCATAACATGGCTAATAGGCTAGCGTATCTATTTATGTAGTCAGCTAAAAACATGGAGGCTAACGTTAGCTAGATAGCTAGCTGCTAGGAGGATGTCATGTAATGTAATTGGAGTAGTGGGTGAGTGACTGACTTTTTCCACTCATATCATTTTACGCTGGCTATACACAGCTAGAGATGCAGGTGTCATTTGGTTAGCAAGCAAGAACTTGAACGACTGTTATCCAGTTAGCATATCTCTTGCTTTTCCAAATTCACTCTGGTTATCTACTCCGATTTCAAACCACTCTCGTCTGAGTGTGCCAGAGCGTAGAATAACTGATGAATTTACGAAGGTGCAACACCCGCTAGATATGAACGGTGTCAGTACACTGTAGGCAAAAAAAGTAATAGTTAGTCACGAATGCGCCTAACCAGCTCTGCTACGGCGAGTAAAATGGTCAGTGAGGTGCCCTCATTTATTTTTGGAAATGGCTATCTAACAAGCTAGCCAACTTTAGCCAGTTAGCTTGGGTGCATACAGTACCAGTCAAAAGTTTGGACACCTTCTCATTCAAGGGTTTTTCTTGTAGAATAATAGTGAAGACATCAAAACTATGAAACAACACATATGGAATCATGTAGTAACCACAAAAGGGTAAAACAAATCTAAATACATTTTAGATTAATCAAAGTAGCCACCCTTTGCCTTGATGACAGCTTTGCACGCTCTTGGCATTCTCTCAACCAGCTTCACCTGGAATGCTTTTCCAACAGTATTGAAGGAGTTCCCACATATGCTAAGCACTTGTTGGCTTCTTTTCCTTCACTCTGCAGTCCAACTCATCCCAAACCATCTTAATTGGGTTGAGGTCGGGTGATTGTGGAGGTGTTAGGATAATTAAGTTTTCATGTTCTTTAACCAATTCAATTCAATTACTCAGTCTGCTATATCAGGATTTGTAGGATACTGATAGAAATAATAACAGACAGAGGCCCAGTCTACAATAGTCAAATGTTTATTTACGGGAACGTTCTCCCTATCATTTCCAGTACATTGGTTTATATACCTCACATTTCGTCATAAACGTCCCTCCTCCTCTCAGATACAATGGCAACATAGTTCACAAGTCTTCTTCTCATACATTGTCCGCCACCTGTTATACAATCTACTACAAGCCCAAGGTCTTCCCCTCCCTGGGTGGGGAGACTTCCATCGCTGTTATCAGTTTCACAGTGGTCACAAGTTGTCTGCCACAGTTCCTTGCCTACCAACAGTCCCTCTTTCTTATGGACAAACATGATTCATCAGACAGGATATAATTCTGTTAGTTATAATTCTACGTTAAATGTATACATCATTTAGTCATTATTCATCAAATTCCCATAACAGGAGGCCAGGTCATCTGATGCAGCACTCCATCTCTCTCCTTAGTCAAATAGCCCTTACAAAGCCTGGAGGTGTGACGGGTCATTGTCCTGTTGAAAAACAAATGATAGTCCCACTAAGCGTGAACCAGATGGGATAACGTATCGCTGCAGAATGCTGGGGTGGCCATGCTGGTTAAGTGTGCCTTGAATTCTAAATAAATTACAGACAGTGTCACCAGCAAAGCACCATCACACCTTCTCCATGCTTCATGGTGGGAGCCACACATGCAGAGATTCCGTTCACCTACTCTGCGTCTCACAAAAACCTGGCGGTTGGAACCAAAAATCTCAAATTTGGACTCATCAGACCAAAGGACAGATTTCCATCAGTCTAATGTCCATTGCTCGTGTTTCTTGGCCCAAGCAAGTCTCTTCTTATTATTGGTGTCCTTTAGTTGTTGTTTCTTTGTAACAATTCGACCACGAAGGACTGATTCACATCTATCACTCCAGTGTTAATGCTAAATTGTAATTATTTCGCCTCTATGGCCTATTTATTGCCTTATACCTCCCTACTCTTCTACATTTGCACACACTGTACATATATTTTTTGTATTGTGTTATTGACTGTACGTTTGTTTGTAACTCTGTTGTTTTTGTCGCACTGCTTTGCTTTATCTTGGCCAGGTCGCAGTTATAATTGAGAACTTGTTCTCAACTGGCCTACCTGGTTAAATATAGGTGAAATAAATAAATAAAATTCACACTGTCTCTTCTGAACAGTTGATGTTGAGATGTGTCTGTTACTTGAACTCTGGAGCCTTTATTTGGGCTGCAATTTGAGGCTGGTAACTCGAATGAACTTATCTTATTTTCCTCTGGCGGTCCTCATGAGAGCCAGTTTCATCATAGCACTTGATGTTTTTCGCGACTGCACTTGAAGAAAACGTTCAAAGTTCTTGAAATGTTCCGTATTGACTGACTTTCATGTCTTTAAAATAATGATGGACTGTCATTTCTCTTTGTTTATTTGAGCTGTTCTTGCCATAATATGGACTGGGTCTTTTACCAAATAGGGCTATCTTCTGTATACCAACCCTACCTTGTCACAACACAATTGATTGCCTCAAACACATTAAGAAGGAAAGAAATTCCACAAATTAACTTTTAACAAGGCACACCTGTTAATTGAAATGCATTCCATGATGCTGGTTGAGAGAATGCCAAGAGTGTGCAAAGCTGTCAAGGCAAAGGGTGGCTATTTTAGAAGAATCTGAAATAGAAATATATTTTGATTTGTTTAACACTTTTTTTGGGCTACTACATGATTCCATGTGTGTTTTTTCATAGTTTTGATGTTTTCACTAGTATTATACAGTGTAGAAAATGAAAGTGAAAGTAAAGAAAAACCCCTGAATGAGTTGCCCAAACTTTTGACAGGTACTGTATCTGCAGATATCCATTTAGGTGTATTTTGTGGCTTTTGGCCAATGCGTTCTAATGATTTAAAGTTGTGCTGTTTCAACTGCCTATAAACACACAGTCCAGTGTGTGGCAAATGGCTTGTTTACATAAAGGCGTACTGTAGCTCGGATTGGCTATGGCGCACCGGTCTGCGTAGACTCCGGTCTTGGACGAGACATATGTTTTTATTAGGTTTCATTTACTACAGTGTCTATTAATTGTCCAAATGCACGGCCACTTTCCCGCTCTATATTGCTGTAGAATTTTCACAAATGCGTTAGTATACTTAATTCCCAAACATTCTAAGAATTTATGAAAATGTGAAAATGACCATATCTAAGTGCTTGATTAATGTTTAAAAGGTGTCATATTCTTCCTGGGGAGTATATGAACAGATTTGAATAAGATTTCAAGTTGCTAAAATTCTGTTAGTTCCACTTTAATAGTGCTGTATTAGTGGACCGATGTAGCATCTGTAGCGCTGGGAAAAATATTTTTTCAGCACCCCCCTTGAAAATACAATTAAAGAATAAAAAATATAAGCAGCACCCCCACTCCCAAACTACATACTATGCCTGCGACCAAAAACAAGCTACATATGGGCAGTACCAAAACAAGTGATATAATGATTGTCTTTTTGCAGCAAAATCTGCCGAGCTGGGATGGTTGTATCCCCCATATACAGTGCGTTGGGAAAGTATTCAGACCCCTTGACTTTTTCTACATTTTGTTACATCACAGCTTTATTCGAAAATGTATTAAATACTTTTTTCCCTCATCAATCTATACACAATACCCCATAATGACAAAGAAAAAACAGGTTTTTAGAAAGTTTAGCAAATTTATATATATATATATTTTTTTTATACTTTATTTACATAAGTATTCAGACCCTTTGCTACGAGACTAGAAATTGAGCTCAGTTGCATCCTGTTTCCATTGATCATCCTTGAGATGTTTCTACAACTTGATTGGAGTCCACCTATGGTCAATTAAATTCATTGGACATATAAGGTCCCACAGTTGACAGTGCATGTCAGAGCAAAAACCAAGCCATGAGGTCGAAGGAATTGTCCATAGAGCTCCGAGACAGGATTGTGTCAAGGCACAGATCTGGGGAACGGTACCAACAAATTGCTGTAGCATTGAAGGTCCCCAAGAACAGTGGCATCATTCTTAAATGGAAGAAGTTTGGAACCACCAAGACTCTTCCTAGAACTGGCTGCCCAGCCAAACTGAGCAATCGGGGAAAAGGGCCTTGGTCAGAGGGATGACCAAGAACCCGATGGTCACTCTGACAGAGTTCCTCTGCGGAGATGGGAGAACCTTCCAGAAGGACAACCATCTTTGCAGCACTCCACCAATCAGGCCTTTATGGTAGAGTGGCCAGATGGAAGCCACTTCTCAGTAAAAGGCACATGACAGCCCGCTTGGAGTTTGCCAAAAGGCACCTAAAGACTCTCAGACCACGAGAAACAAGATTATCTGGTCTGATGAAACTAAGATTGAACTCTTTGGCTTCAATGCCCAGTGTCGCGTTTGGAGGAAACCTGGCACCATTCCTACAGTGAAGCATGGTGGTGGCAGCGTCATGCTGTGGGGATGTTTTTCAGCAGCAGGGATACTAGTCAGGATCGAGGGAAAGATGAACGGAGAAAAGTACAGAGATCCTTGATAAATACCTGCTCCAGAGTGCTCAGGACCTCAGACTGGGGCGAATGTTCACCTTCCAACAGGACAACGACCCTAAGCACATAGCCAAGACAACGCAGGAGTGGCTTGGGGACAAGTCTCTCAATGTCCTTGAGTGGCCTAGCCAGAGCCCGGACTTGAACACAATCGAACATCTCTGGAGAGACCTGAAAATAGCTGTGCAGCGACGCTCCCCATCCAACCTGACAGAGCTTGAGAGGATCTGCAGAGAAGAATGGGAGAAACTCCCCAAATACAGGTGTGCCAAGCTTCTTGCTTCATACCCAAGAAGACTCAAGGCTGTAATCGCTGCCTAAGGTGCTTCAACAAAGTACTGAGTACAGGGTCTGAATACGTATGTAAATGTAATATTTCTGTGTTTTTTTATTTTATAAATGTGCAACATGTTCTAAAAAACAGTTTTTCCTTTGTCATTATAGGGTATTGTGCTTAGACAATTATGTCAATTTTAGAATAAGGCTGTAACGTAACAAAATTTGGAAAAAGTCAAGGGATCTGAATACTTTCCGAATGCACTGTATATAACATTATATTGGTTGCAAGAATTTTGTATTATAATTAATTGGAAAAAATTGACCTTTTGAATCCGGTGTTTTGTGTATCAGTTCATAAACAATGTGCCATGGAATCGGTACATCGCAAATCTTTTCCCAACTCTTTTCCAATCTATATGGCACAGTTGTCATTTTTTTGGTCCTTAAAAATGAAACTGGTATGCTTTTTTTATTTATCACAATTGTCTTTAAACAATTTTGGTCTTTAATGCAGGGCCGACAAACAAGTTCCTTACCTTCTCCCCTTTCTACTTGCCTCCTCCATTTTTGCGGTAATGCTGCAATCAGTTGGTTGTAATTTTGGATAGAGCAAAAATTTCCATATTTTTGTTAATTGTTTGTGTGACATAATTCCACCAGTCCTATTTATGATATTATTTACAAGGATTGTGCCATTTGTATAATTTCTCAATTATATATTTTTAAATCAATTACTGTATTTGAGTTTAACCATAATATTTGTTGTAATTTTGTTCTGTCTTTTATGGTGCATTAAACAAAAATTGCACATAAGCCTGTTTTGATATCTGAGCATGTTCTGCATTTATTTGGACATGTTGTCCGGAAAACACACTCCTGGTATCCTGGTTGTGAGGAGGAGAGGCGCCGTTGCTCATTCACATAGAATGAGTATACAAAACATTAGGAACACCTTCCTAATATTGAGTTGAACCCCCCCCCTTTGATGTTCTTTGGTTGGTGGACCATTCTTGATACACACAGGAAACTTGAGTGTGAAAACCCCAGCAGCATTGCAGTTCTTGACACAAACCGGTGTGCCTAGCACCTACTACCGTACTATGTTCAAAGGCACTTACATTTTTTTGTCTTGCCTACTCACCCTCTGAATACCACAAATACACAATCAATGTCTCAAGGCTTAGAAATTATTTAACCTGTCTCTTCCACTTAATTTACACTGATTAAAGTGGATTTAACAAGTGATATCAATAAGAGAGCATAGCTTTCACCTGGATTCACCTGTTCAGTCTGTCATGGAAAGAGCAGGTGTTCTTAATGTCCCAGCCATTATGTCCTGAAGGATGTTGCAAGGCTATAGCTAGGCAGAGCCATTTGTAGTATTATTATATTATTTTAAATTACACCATGTTGAGAGTGTAGGCATCAACCCTTAGGGTAAACATTACATCGGGTTGGTCAGGCTCACACATGTGATGTCATATGATGTGCATTCTCAATCTGTGAATAACTGACAGACCCTCTTTGGCATATCACATATACACTAAGAAAAAAGGGTTCCAAAAATGTTCTTTAGCTGTCCTCATAGGAGAACCCTTTTTGGTTCCAGGTAAAATCCTTTTGGGTTCCATGTAGATAGAACCCTTTTGCACAGAGGATTCTTCATGGAACCCAAAAGGGTTCTGCCAGGAACGAAAAAGGGTTATTCAAAGGGTTCTCTTATGGGCACAGCCGAAGAACCATTTTAAGTTCTGAATAGCACCTAGTTTTTCTAAGAGTGTAGAACATGGAAGGGAGTAAGATGTCATTAAGTCACATCATCACTGAGAAAATAGACCATGCTAGGTTAGCAGCAGCACCATGTTCTGTGAAGGCGACAAGCCAACTGTTATGATGAAGTCCGTGAGTGAGAGGAAGAGACAGGAGAGGGGATTGGTTTGGGGCGGTGAAATTGGGCCATCCCGGGAACTAGCTCTGAAGCTTCTGTTTTCCCTCATCAGCCTCTCCCATCCAGAACCAATGAGTCATTATCTCAAGTTCTCTGCAGATGTCGAGATGAGAGGAATATTTCACTGCTCTCTATGCTCTACAGCCTCTTGGTTCTCTTTCTGTGAAGCTAATTAGGTCTCATTCATACATGTGCACTTCAATCTTCTCATATAAACCAATACAGCTAATTCATTTCCAGACTTGATGTAATGCTTGTCAAGTGTTACGTACCGGTAATTGCCATGTGCACTTCCTACATGTTAAGCGTATGTTTATGTATGTGGCGGTGTTCCATCTTTTCGACATAGGCAAAGAGTTGTTATATAAACTGTCTGTTCTGCAGGTGAAGCGTTACCAGTGTCTATACAAGGACTGTACTCGTACCTACAGCACAGCAGGGAACCTGCGGACCCACCAGAAGAGACACAGAGGAGAATACACATTTGTCTGCAACCAGTTGGGCTGTGACAAGGCCTTCCTCACCTCCTACAGTCTGAAGATCCACGTCCGCGTTCACACCAAGGAGAAACCCTTCGAATGTGATCAACAGGGCTGTGAGAAGGCCTACAACACACTGTACAGGTAAGAGTTAGACCAGTGTTTTCCAAACCATTGAATAGGCAGAGCAGGTACTCCAACCTAGCTGTCTTGCCTCCCCACATTTTTTCTTAATAGATTATTTCCAGGCCCACTGGCACCAAAATTGTCAACTGAAAGCAATCGTAGTCAAACGATTGTAATCAAATCAAAATCAAATCAAAGGGGGTAGTCTTCCTGCCATGGAATAAGAGAAGTGTCACGTGATGTTTCATCAGTCATAAGTTCGGCACTCTCCTGACCCCCCGACCTCAAAGTTAATGAACATATCCTAGTGGCCTTTGGTATGCTGACCCCAAGTAAAGCCACAGCTCTGTGACTATCTGTTGGTGTGCTGAACTGCAAACATCAGCTGTGTCAATTCCATCTGTTGTGATTGTGTTGATGTGCAGGCTAAAAGCCCACCAGAGACTGCACACAGGGAACACGTTTAACTGTGAGTCAGATGGATGCACCAAGTACTTCACCACCCTGAGTGACCTGAGGAAACACATCCGGACACACTCCAAGGAGAAGCCCTTCAGGTGAGCTCACAAGTTTTCAGTGGGTTGAATGAACAAATGAACGCGTGCATAAATGGACACAAATAACCTAATTTTGTGTTGTTTTCTCCCCAGGTGTGATAATCCTGGCTGTTACAAGACTTTCACCTCTAGTGACCATCTCCAAACACACTTCCTGGGACACACAGGTACAGGTGTGTATAACAGGAATTGTGCGGAGAGAGTGGGGATACATTACATGCTCCTTTAGCTCAAACCCTGTTTATTTTGAAATAAGACTAGGAAGAGTTGAAAACCGTTTGTCCAGAGATTCAGATACAACAATACGTTGTAGCACTTCTCTTTCCTCCCCGCTACGCTTTACTGAGTATTCCTAATGGAGTATGGCTTCCTCCTACTATGTGTATGTATGTGTGTGTGTTGAAAACATCAGAGTTTATTTCAGCCCAGTAGATAGGCCTTACAACTGCTCATCTCCCCAGATTCTTATTGGCCCATTTATTTTCCTAACGCCCTGTCAGTGAATCCTGGTGAGCCTATTTATCCACATCCAGCAGAGTGCTGAGATCACGCACACATAAGAGGATGGCTTCAATGTAGCAGATACATGCTATGGCATGGAATGTAGAGTAGAGACACTACCTATTGACAACACTGACTGCATAATGACACGCGCACACACACACACACAAAACAGTCCCAAAAGTCCAAACCCCCCCAAATACTATTTGAATCCAAGTCTGATTGCTGCTGCTGTTGTTGTGGTGGAGCTTGGTGGTGAAGAACACAGCTATTAATACTGCTGCTTCCTCTGGGGCCCTGGCTCTCTCTCCTCTCTCTCTCTCTCTCTCTCTCTCTCTCCTCTCTCTCTCTCTCTCTCTCCTCTCTCTCTCATCAAATATACACACACATAGACACAGATCAAATATACACACACATACATACTTGTTTTCTCTCACACTACATTCTGACTATAACACTGTCTGTCATTTGTCTTTCTAGCCTGTTCCTCTGATACCAGAGAACCCAACAAACTATTCCTCCCTTCGAGGAGCTATGAGTATCAGATGGGGTCTCTTTAGTTAACCATTGCATGTGATCTGTGAATGCATGGAGACATCTGTAAACTCACATTGATTTCAGAGGCTGAGGAAACATGGTCAGCTGTTTGGTTGGCTTCCCACTGGAAGTTTCCATCTGTAAGATGCAGAACTGCTTGTCTGTGCTTGCCTGTTTCTCAGACAACGTTAGTGGCTTGAACCTACTTGCCCTTTTCCCCAAAAAACACAGGCCTCAAGGCACTAAAAAGTCTACGTCACCATAGTCATGTTACTAATGTTCCTTGTCATTATGCATGGTCTTGTATATTGCTGACAGTATTTCTATATCCTCTCACCTTCAACCGTGAGGCTAAGAGTTGTGGATGCAAATTACCTTTCTATCTCCAAGCTGGGACTATTTCTCAAATTATGTGTCTGGAAGCAACAAGGTCGGCTGCAGTATAAGAGAGACCAATAAAAGTAATGTGTGTGTGTGTGTGTGTGTGTGTTATTTCTCCTAGGCGAGCCACCCCTCCTTCAGGTGGACACAGACGGTGATAACTCCCTAAGCTCCTCCAACAGCCTTAGGGACAACATCAAAGGTCACGACCCTGGACCGTCAGCTGACATCACTGACAGCCACTCTCTCTCAGAGGTGAGTCCTCCCACCATGTGACTGAAAATGGCACTTAATGATGCTTTGACAATGACACATTTAATCTGTTTCTGTCTCATACAGTGGCTTGCAAAAGTATTCACCCCCCTTGGCATTTTACCTATTTTGTTGCCTTACAACCTGGAATTCAAATGGATTTTTGGGGGGGTTTGTATCATTTGATTTGATTTACACAACATGCCTTCCACTTTGAAGATGCAAAATATTTTTTATTGTGAAACAAACAAGAAATAAGACACAAAAACTGAAAACTGGAGCGTGCATAACTATTCACCCCCTCAAAGTCAACACTTTGTAGAGCCACCTTTTGCAGCAATTACAGCTGCAAGTCTCTTGGAGTATGTCTCTGTAAGCTTGGCACATCTAGCCACTGGGATTTTTGCCCATTCTTCAAGGCAAAACTGCTTCAGCTCCTTCAAGTTGGATGGGTTCTCAAATGGATTGAGGTCTGGGCTTTGACTAGGACATTCCAAGGCATTTAAATGTTTCCCCTTAAACCACTCGAGTGTTGCTTTAGCTGTATGCTTAGGGTCATTGTCCTGCTGGAAGGTGAACCTCTGTCCCAGTCTCAAATCTCTGGAAGACTGAAACAGGTTTCCCTCAAGAATTTCCCTGTATTTAGCGCCATCCATCATTCCTTAAATTCTGACCAGTTTCCCAGTCCCTGCCGATGGAAAAACAACCCCACAGCATGATGCTGCAACCACCATGCTTCACTGTGGGGATGGCGTTCTCGGGGTGATGAGAGGTGTTGGGTTTGCGCCAGACATAGCGTTTTCCTTGATGGCCAAAAAGCTACATTTTAGTCTCATCTGACCAGAGTACCTTCTTCCATATGTTTGGGGAGTTTCCCACATGCTTTTGGCGAACCACAAACATGTTTGCTTATTCTTTTCTTGAAGCAATGGCTTTTTTTTCTGGCCACTCTTCCGTAAAGCACAGCTCTGTGGAGTGTACGGCTTGAAGTGGTCCTATGGACAGAAGTGGTCCTATGGACAGATATTTTTTTAAATTTCACTTCACCAATTTGGACTATTTTGTGAATATCCTTAACATGAAATCCAAATAAAAATCCATTTAAATTACAGGTTGTAATGCAACAAAATAGGAAAACGCCAAGGGGGATAAATGCTTTTGCAAGGCACTGTATGTGTCAAGTCTATTACTGATCCAATATCAATACAATCAATATATTTGCTCTATTTTTCTCCAGTTTAAATCTGTTCTCAACTTGCAGTTATCTCTAATCACCTCCTTATAATCAATCAATAATCCTGTTTTGAAACACAGGATTTGAATCCTCGTTCCCCATGTCTCAGTGATATGAGCCTGATTTCCACTGATTCTCAGCTCAGAGAAAATAATGTAAGTCATTTTGTACCTCTTTCTTTCCACATTTTCAATATCACACACTGAGTCTGAATCAATATATCACCATTCAATATGTCTTAAAGACATGCATACAGTTAGCACTATGCTATTGGCTATATAGACGCTATTAGAGACCACAGCCATGTCTCTGGTCTAACTATACATGTCAATGTTGTTCATACTGTATGGTAATGTAAATATAATATGGTAACTAAGACATGTACTGTACAGTGCCTTCGGAAAGTATTCAGACCCCTTGACTTTTCCCAGCCTTATTCTAAAATGGATGAAAAGATAAATAAAAAATCCCCATAACGACAAAGCAAAAACAGGTTGTTAGAAATGTTAGCTAATTTATTACAAATAAAAAATTTAAATATTACATTTACGTTAGTGTTCAGACCCTTTACTCAGTACTTTGTTGAAGCACCTTTGGAAGCGATTACAGCCTTGTGTCTTCTTGGGTATGACGCTACAAGCTTGACACACCTGTATTTGAGGAGTTTCTCTCATTCTTCTCTGCAAATCCTCTCAAGCTCTGTCAGGTTGGATGGGGAGTGTCGCTGCACAGCTATTTTCAGGTCTCTGCAAAGATGATAGATTGGGTGCAAGTCCGGGCTCTGGCTGGGCCACTCAAGGACATTGAGAGACTTGTCCCCAAGCCACTCCTGCGTTGTAGGGATGGTTACAGGTTTCCTCCAGACGTGACACTTGGCATTCAGGCGAAAGAGTTCAATCTTGGTTTCATCAAACCAGAGAATCTTGTTTCTCATGGTCTGAGAGTCTTTAGGTGCCTTTTGGCAAACTCCAATCGGGCTGTCATGTGCCTCTTACTGAGGAGTGGCTTCCGTCTGCCCACTCCACCATAAAGGCCTGATTTGTGGAGTGCTGCAGAAATGGTTGTCCTTATGGAAGATTGTCACATCTCCGCAGAGGAACTCTGTCAGAGAGACCATTCGGGTTCTTGGTCACCTCCCTGACCAAGGCCCTTCTCCCCCGATTGCTCAGTTTGGCCGGGCGGCCAGCTCTAGGAAGAGTCTTGGTAGTTCCAAACTTCTTCCATTTAATAATGATGGAGGCCACTGTTTATTCATGGGGACCTTCAATGCTGCAGACATGTGTTGGTACCCTTCCCTAGATCTGTGCCTTGACACAATCCTGTCTCGGAGCTCTACGGACAATTACTTCCACCTGATGGCTTGGTTTTTGCTCTTACATGCACTGTCAACTGTGGGACCTTATATAGACAGGTGTGTGCCTTTCCAAATCATGTCCAATAAATTGAATTTACCACAGGTGGATTCCAATCAAGTTTTAGAAACATCTCAAGGATGATCAATGGAGACTGCATGCACCTGAGCTCAATTATGAGTCACGGAGCAAAGGTTCTGAATAGTTACAGTACCAGTCAAAAGTTTGGACACACCTATTCATTCCAGTGTTTTTATTTGTACCTTTTTTGTACATTGTAGAATAATAGTGAAGACATCAAAACTTTGAAATAACACACATGTAGTAACCAAAAAAGTGTTAAACAAATCAACATTTATTTTATATTTCAGATTCTTCAAAGTAGCCACCCTTTGCCTTGATGACAGCTTTGCACACACTTGGCATTATCTCAACCAGATTCATGAGGTAGTCACCTGGAATGCATTTCAATTAACATGTGGGCCTTGTTAAAAGTTAATTTGTGGAATTTCTTTCCTTCTTAATGTGTTTGAGCCAATCAGTTGTGTCGTGACAAGGTAGAGGTGGTATACAGAAGATAGCCATATTTGGTAAAAGGCCTAGTCCATATTATGGCAAGAACAGCTCAAATAAGCAAAGACATGAAGGTAAGTCAATCTGAAAAATGTCAAAAACTTTGAAAGTTTCTTAAAGTGCAGTCGCAAAAACCATCAAGAGCTAAGGAAACTTGCTCTCATGAGGACTGCCACAGGAACGGAAGACCCAGAGGATAAGTTCATTAGAGTTAACTGCACCTGAGATTACAGCCCAAATAAATGCTTCAGAGTTCAAATACCAGACACCATCTCAACATCAACTGTTCAGAGGAGACTGTGTGAATCAGGATTACATGGTCGAATTGCTGCAAAGAAACTTCTACTAAAGGACACCAATAAGAAGAAGAATAGACTTGCTTGGGCCAAGAAACACGAGCAATGGACATTAGACCAGTGGAAATGTGTCCTTTGGTCTGATGAGTCCAAATCTGAGATTTTTGGTTCCAACTGCATGTCTTTGTGAGACGCAGAGTAGGTGAACGGATGATCTCCCCATTTGTGGTTCCCACCGTGAAGCATGGAGGAGGTGGTGTGATGGTGTGCGGGTGCTTTGCTGGTGATACTGTCTGTGATTTATTTAGAATTCAAGTCACACTTAACCAGCATGGCTACCACAGCATTCTGCAGCGATATGCCATCCCATCTAGTTTGCGCTTAGTGGGACTATCACTTGTTTTTCAACAGGACAATGACCCAAAACACCTCCAGGCTGTGTTAGGGCTATTTGACCAAGAAGGAGAGGATGGAGTGCTGCATCAGATAACATGGCCTCCACAATCACCCAACCTCAACCCAATTGAGATGGTTTGGGATGAGTTGTACTGCAGAGTGAAGGAAAAGCAGCCAACAAGTGCTCAGCATATGTGGGAACTCCTTCAAGACTGTTGGAAAAGCATTCCTCATGAAACTGGTTGAGAGAATGCTAAGAGTGTGCAAAGCTGTGATCAAGTTAAAGGGTGGCTTCTTTGAAGAATCTCAAAAATAAAATATAATGTGATTTGTTTAACACTTTTTTGGTTACTACTTGATTCCATATGTGTTATTTCATAGCTTTGATGTCTTCTACTATTATTATGTAGAAAATAAAATGTATGTAGAAAATAAAAATAAAGAAAATAAAGAAAAACCCTTGAATGAGTAGGTGTGTCCAAACTGTTGATGGGTATTGTATGTAAATATCGTATTTCAGATTTCTATTTTTAAGGACTTTGCAAAAAAATCGAAAAACATGTTTTCGCTTTGTCATTATTCAGTATTGTGGGTAGATTAATGAGTGAACAAAATCATTTAATACATTTTAGAATAAGGCTGCAACGTAACAAAATGTTTAAAAAGTCAAGGTCTGAATACTTTCCGAATGCACTGTATTTGTTTTGGTCAAGGCAACTGTAGGCTGGCTTTTCTAACGTTACTCTGCTGCTGTCTTGTCCCTGTGGCAGTCTGATGCCCTGGATCTGATGTTTGAGTTGCTGTTTCAAGACAAGCCCCAGACACAGGGTGAGTACTGTACTATGTTGTGGTGAACACCACCAGTGCTTTGTCATCTAAATGACTTGTCTCCTGTTTAGCCCTTCAAACCCCTTATTTCCTCTCCCCTATTTTCTCCAGGTGTGTCGTCGTTGGCAGTGCCCTCATGTAGTTTGGAGAACCCATCTCCAACCGTGGTGCTCCCAGAAGCATCTCCCTGTTTTATCTCTACCTGTCCTGCCCCCTCTGACTCTCTCCCTGGTGAACCCTGTCCTGTACCCCAGCCCATCGCTGTCCTCACCCCTGGTGAACCCTGTCCAGTTCCTGTCGCTGTCTCTCCCATGATCAGTGAAATAACTAAACATGATGTGAATCCAGAACAGCTGTCCAACCAGAGCCTATTACAACAGCCAGCCGCATCTGTCTATTACCAACCTAGCTCCAATCAGAGCCTACTACCACAGCCAACCAACCAGAGCCTCCTTCCACAGCAGAGCCTACGACTAGAGCTAACCACCACCCTCCATTCACAACCAGGCTCCACCCAGCGCCTCCTACTAGAGCCAACCACCACCCTCCATTCACAACCAGGCTCCACCCAGAGCCTACTACTACAGCCAGCTGAGACGCCTTCCATCTATTCGCAACCAGGCCCATACCCTCCACCCCCCAGCTCCTCCATCCAGGCCCCACTAACACCCCTTTCCCTGGGGCACTTTGCTCCTCCTACTGTCCCTGCCCAGAGTACCCTCCAGCCCCTGACCTTGTCCACACAGAACCTCCAGTGGCTGTTTAACAGTGTCAATGACCAGAGGCAGCGGGACACACAGACACAGCTATTAGTAAGTCATCATTAACAAGTTACTAATACGTTATTATAATTATTACAAGTTAGGCCCGTTATAAGCTACACTACATGACCAAAGCTATGTGGTCACCTGCTCGTCGAACATCTCATTCCAAATTCATGGGCATTAATATGGAGTTGGTCCACCATTTCCTGCTATAACAGCCTCCACTCTTCTGGGAAGGCTTTCCACTACATGTTGGAACATTGCTGCGTGGTCTTGCGTCCATTCAGCCAGAAGAGCATTAGTGAGGTCGGGCACTGATGTTGGGCGATTAGGCCTGGCTCGCAGTCGGCTTTCCTATTCGTCCCAAAGGTGTTCGATGGGGTTGAGGTCAGGGCTCTGTGCAGACCAGTCAAGTTATTCCACACCGATCTCGACAAACAATTTCTGTATGGACCTCGCTTTGTGCACGAGGGCATTGTCATGCTGAAACAGGAAAGGGCCTTCCCCAAATTGTTGCCACAAAGTTGGAAGCACAGAATCATCTAGAATGTCATTGTATGCTGTAGCATTAAGATTTCCCTTCACTGGAACTAAGGGGCCCGAATCATGAAAAACAGCCCCAGACCATTATTCCTCCTCCACCAAAATTTTGGCACTATGCATTGCGGCAGGTAGCGTTCTCCTGGCATCCGCCAAACCTAGATTAGTCCGTCGTACTGCCAGATGGTGAAGCTTGATTCATCACTCCAGAGATTGCGTTTCCACTGCTCCAGAGTCCAATGGTGGCGAGCTTTACACCAAGCCAGATGACGCTTGGCATTGCGCATGTTGATCTTAGGCTTGTGTGCGGCAGCTCGGCCATGGAAACCCATTTCACGAAGCTCCCGATGAACAGTTCTTGTGCTGACGTTGCTTCCAGAGGCAATTTGGAACTCGGTAGTGAGTGTTGCAACCGAGGACAGATGATTTTTCTCGCTACGCGTTTCCGCACTCGCCAGTCCCGTTCTGTGAGCTTGTGTGGCCTACCACACAACGGGTGTGACTGAAATAGCCGAATCCACTAATTTGAAGGGGTGTCCTCATACTTTTGTGTATATGTAT
Organism: Salvelinus alpinus; assembly: GCF_045679555.1. NCBI lineage: Eukaryota > Metazoa > Chordata > Actinopteri > Salmoniformes > Salmonidae > Salvelinus > Salvelinus alpinus. The sequence goes on from NC_092114.1 coordinate 30,188,511, forward strand.
ATATATATATATATATATATATATATATATATATATTATAACAGCTAATACATTTAGGTTTGCTAGCAGATGTTGGTCTAATAATATCACGTTCCTTCATGTTTTTATAGGCACATTTTTTATGAATTGATCTTTTTGTTGTCAGTATTGTCCGTATTTATTGGTGTCATTATTCTAGATGATTTATTGAAACCTGGAGTGCAGTAAAGCCAGCTAATTAGAATATGGAGAGGGTCAACCAAACACTGGCCTTTTCATTAGGCTATGGAGAGAGACTGTCCAATCACTGGCCTGCTGGATCTCATCCAGTCCAGCTGTTCATTGACCATCAGTTGTTTTAATGAAACTTTCCTCTTTTTAGCCACGAGGCATTGGCGTTCTGTTAATCATATGCTGAACATGCTGTCTTCTCTTGTCCTGTTGAATTTCAGCAACAACACAGTGGCTCGACACAAGAGAAGCTCTATTTCACCACAGCAATACCTATGGGAGGGAACACAGGTCATTTACTGAGATTCATCTTTTACTTTGTTATATTTACCGATATAAACCTCTGATGTATTTAGGTGTGCTTTTTACACTAGTATTCTACATTTTGATAATTTCAATGAATTTGATCGCTAAACATTATCAGTTGCAGAGCTGTAGATATTGTAATGCTACCTACAAGACCGTATCTGTGAGGTTGTTGCACTGTACAATTTTTATGGATGTATGACTTTTTAAAACCGTTATTTGACGTGCCCTCTGTCTTGTGTTCTAGGGACAGCTCTGCAACAGCTAGGCCTGCGTCTGCCTGTCATCATCATCAGACAGGGAGAGTCATGCCAGTGTCGGTGCCCCTGCAGAGATGGCAGCACAGCATCAGACACAGAGAAACAGACTGGTTGTCAACCTACTGGTGAACCCTCTGGTGCCCAGGTCAAGCAGCCCCAGGACCTATCAACCCAGGACCCACCGCCACAGCCCCAGCAGCCTCAACCTCCACCTCCACCTGTACCTCCTTGATGAAAATTCAAGTCAACCTTTTGATAGTGAAGAAACTGTTCCTGTTACTTATCCACCTGAGACATCTTATATGCACTGTGCTGTGTACTTAACTCTTTCTGTTGTTAATACCTAGTTCAGGATCAGGTCTCCCTACCCTGTCCCCATAACCTTAACCAACAGTAACCCCATACTAGTTGCTGAGGGTAGAAAGCAATCAAATGCTGCATTTCAGTGTAGATCGGTCAGTGTAGATCGGGTCAATGCAGGTTATCTACAGTTTTTTATTTTGATTTATGACATGTCTGGTAGCGTTCAATTATGAGTTGGGCTAGAACAGTGGCTGGCCGCTGAGTGTAGTGTGGAAAACATTTGACTCAAGCACAAATCCTCTGTAGCAATATTCCACTTTACATCTAGTCCCGCTGGAAACATTAAGGGTGACATTTATTTTTGATGGCACAGAAAGAAAAAGCGCTGCACGGGGAATATCACTCCCCATGCAGTACTTGGCATTGCAGTTTTTGTCAAATGTTTGTGAACTGCTAAATGTTCTGGGATGGTGTGCGGCATGTATCTGTTCCATTTCTTTATGAACCTGCAAATGATCTGGAGATGTAAGTGCTGCTATAACAATATAGTGTATTTAGACATGAGCAAACTAACCTGGCAAAGAACACATTTTGAGTTTTTCTTGAATGTTCAAAATATAACCGTTTTTAACATTTCATTTTCTATGTAATGTCATCTGTTTACTGTTTATTTACTTACTGCCGTTTTGATCAGAGGGACAGGTTAGCTGAGGTGACTGCATCAGGCCCCCTGTGGAGCTCTGAAGAGTTTATATGTTTTTCAGAACAAAAAATCCCTTTGATTTTGCCTCTTTGAATCTTGTTCTGCATTATTGAACTAGCTTAATTGGCTTCCTGTTTTTAAATGCTTTGGTTTGGAACTCTGAGTGGCAGAATTCCCTTGACGATGTTGCCCTGGCCAACCCTGCTGCCTTTAGATGCGTTTCCTTTCTCTCTCTGTTGTGCTGTTCTTTTTTTCTGTTGTGACTTTCTGTCACTGGCCATTAGGTTGAACAATGTTTTCAAATGACCTCAATATTCTAAAGCTGTTACTGAGTTAACAGAGGGAAACATAATTTTTCGGTTGGCGGTTTTTCCTCTCATGCTTCTGCTTAGCTAGCCTGGTGGACGCATGCAGTTTGATCAAGGATGAACAAGCGCTCTATGGATGACGCTAACCTAGAATCCAAACTGATATAGTCCCTTTCATCATTGTGGAATGAAGAATATCAGTTTGGAGTCCAGGCACAGATGATACTGGACTCAAAGAAAGTCAATGATTCCTTTATTAATGCTCTCCCACTGTCTTGTCAGTCAATTTCTATTTTCATCCTTCTATCTCTGTATTCTCTGTCTCTCTCTCTCACACAGTTCACTGCCCTTCGACGGGTGACATTCTGAGGTACGAACCATTGAGCTATAATGGTATGAACACATCATCTGACCCATTGAGCTATAATGGTATGAACACATAATCTGATCCTTTGATCTATAATGGTATGAACACATCATCTGACCCTTTGATCTATAATGGTATGAACACATCACATGACCCTTTGATCTATAATGGTATGAACACATCATCTGACCCATTGATCTTTAATGGTATGAACACATCATCTGACCCATTGATCTATAATGGTATGAACACATCATCTGACCCATTGAGCTATAATGGTATGAACACATCATCTGACCCATTGAGCTATAATGGTATGAACACATCATCTGACCCATTGAGCTATAATGGTATGAACACATCATCTGACCCATTGATCTATAATGGTATGAACACATCATCTGACCCATTGATCTATAATGGTATGAACACATCATCTGACCCATTGAGCTATAATGGTAGGAACACATCATCTGACCCATTGATCTATAATGGTATGAACACATCATCTGACCCATTGAGCTATAATGGTAGGAACACATCATCTGACCCATTGATCTATAATGGTATGAACACATCATCTGACCCATTGAGCTATAATGGTAGGAACACATCATCTGATCTGTCACCTGGCACTAGAAAGATCAGTAATGATGAGGAGTGTTGGGGCCTGCCATCGCACGGGGCTGTGAAGCCTGACATTTATATAACCGCACAACGCCAAAGCCTGGTTGGGTAGTTGGTGTTAACGGGTGATGTGCTTGGGTACTGTGTGTGTGTGGAGCAGGACAGCGTAGCGAACAGTGGAGGCTGCTGAGGGGAGGACGGCTCATAATAATATCCATTCCAGACTTTAATATGAGCCGTCCTCCCCTCAGCAGCCTCCACTGGTAGTCCACAAGGTGTTGGTAGTCAGCAGATTCAGCACTGACCCCATGGTTTCTAATTGAGTTGAGTGATAAAGTAGCTATTACAGTTTGGCTTGACAATGATAGAAGAGTGTAATACAGAACCGTCTCCTTCCCAAATGGATCTGACCCTTGCTGATTTGGCTTAGTCGAACCCACCCTATTTCAAACACAAAGTATTCTCAAATAGGAAACAGACAATATGTTTATTTTTCACCATTTCAAAGTAATACAGGAAAGAATAAGTCAGTCTCAAAGCTCACCCACACTACACAACCCCAATGGCTCTATCACCACAACAGAATTCACCCACACTACACAACCCCAATGGCTCTATCACCACAACAGAATTCACCCACACTACACAACCCCAATGGCTCTATCATCACACCAGAATTCACCCACACTACACAACCCCAATGGCTCTATCATCACAACAGAATTCACCCACACTACACAACCCCAATGGCTCTATCATCACACCAGAATTCACCCACACTACACAACCCCAATGGCTCTATCATCACAACAGAATTCACCCACACTACACAACCCCAATGGCTCTATCATCACAACAGAATTCACCCACACTACACAACCCCAATGGCTCTATCATCACAACAGAATTCACCCACACTACACAACCCCAATGGCTCTATCATCACAACAGAATTCACTCACACTACACAACCCCAATGGCTCTATCACCACAACAGAATTCACCCACACTACACAACCCCAATGGCTCTATCATCACAACAGAATTCACCCACACTACACAACCCCAATGGCTCTATCATCACAACAGAATTCACCCACACTACACAACCCCAATGGCTCTATCATCACAACAGAATTCACCCACACTACACAACCCCAATGGCTCTATCATCACAGCAGAATTTACCCACACTACACAACCCCAATGGCTCTATCATCACAACAGAATTCACCCACACTACACAACCCCAATGGCTCTATCATCACAACAGAATTCACCCACACTACACAACCCCAATGGCTCTATCATCACAACAGAATTCACCCACACTACACAACCCCAATGGCTCTATCATCACAACAGAATTCACCCACACTACACAACCCCAATGGCTCTATCATCACAACAGAATTCACCCACACTACACAACCCCAATGGCTCTATCATCACAACAGAATTCACCCACACTACACAACCCCAATGGCTCTATCATCACAACAGAATTCACCCACACTACACAACCCCAATGGCTCTATCATCACAACAGAATTCACCCACACTACACAACCCCAATGGCTCTATCATCACAACAGAATTCACCCACACTACACAACCCCAATGGCTCTATCATCACAACAGAATTCACCCACACTACACAACCCCAATGGCTCTATCATCACAACAGAATTCACCCACACTACACAACCCCAATGGCTCTATCATCACAACAGAATTCACCCACACTACACAACCCCAATGGCTCTATCATCACAACAGAATTCACTCACACTACACAACCCCAATGGCTCTATCATCACAACAGAATTCACCCACACTACACAACCCCAATGGCTCTATCATCACAACAGAATTCACCCACACTACACAACCCCAATGGCTCTATCGTTACTGTGGCGATCATCATAACAGAACTAATTTGAAAGGAATAGACTTAAGTCACTCAAAACAGACCGTTTCTTGCCACTAACATAAGTCGAGGTAACCAACCGATTAAACTTTGTTGAATATTCAGATGTTCAAAAAGAAACCAGGTATCGTGATGAAAAGTCTTCTGGAATGTTCATTTGAGAGAAGAACAGAAGAGTTGATGAACACAGAGACAGGTTAAATCATGAGTGTACCCCTGAATCCCAAATCAACCCCTAGACCTCTCCACCTAGACACTTTGGCAGATCTGAGAGGATTGGATAGGTGTAATAGGATTGTATAGGTGTAAGCAATATAATGGAACCTCCATCTTGCCCTCTGATAGCAACAATTCCACCTGGCCTAAGTCAATGGTGTGAGCAGTCCCATTTGTTCCAGTCAAAGGCATACACTCCCCTTTGTATTTATTTGAACAGTGAAGCAATAAAAGTGACTCCAGTACATTATTTAAGCAATAAGGCACGGGGGGGGGTGTGGTATATGGACAATATACCACATCTAAGGGCTGTTCTTATGCACGACGCAACACAGTGTCTGGATACAGCCCTTAGCCGTGGTATATTGGCCATATACCACAAACCCCCGAGGTGCTTTATTGCTGTTATAAACTGGTTACCAACTTAATTAGAGCAGTAAAAATAAATGCTTTGTCATACACGTGGTATACAATCTGATATACCACGCTGTCAGCCAATCAGCATTCAGGGCTCGAACCACCCAGTTTATAATGACCATTTAGTTCCTATTAGGAAAAACATAATCCGATAAACAACCAAAGCAAACTGCAAATGCATCCAACAAGTTTGTAGAGTCATAAGCTTGATGTAGTCATTGCGTGCTAGGAATATGGGACCAAATGCTACACTTCTGACTACTTTAATACGTTATTAGTGAATTTGTCCAAATACTTATGAAAAAATAAGGTATTCAAATGGGGGGACTAGATACATTAAGGTATTTCATTTCTAAACAGTAAAACATATGTATGAAAATACCCTCAAATAAAAGGTGACATTCTGTACTATCACCTAATATTAAATATTTTATCTCAAATTCAAAATGCTGGAGAATAGGGCCAAATTTGCAAGTTTTAGCTTCACTGTCTAAATAAATCCATAGAGGAGTGTATATTCATATCGACCCAGAATACCCAGCAGTGAGGCCACTCCTACCCTTTTCAAACTATCATGCTGACCCAAATCAAACTGTGATGGCTGTGCTATTTTCTTTCCACATTTTTCTTTTCAACATGGTTCCAGCAACTATAAAGGACGTGTAACCACTAACCAGGCCAGCTCAATGCAGCTTGGTTTGGTTTGGTCTGGCTCAGTAGTGTGAAAAGCTCCTAATTTTTACTTGCTCCAGTCACACCCAAAAGGCATTATTCCCATCGAACCCAGTCCAGTCAGGAGTCCTGTACACTACATGAGCCACTTGTCTTTCTCCTTGTTGAAGTGTTCGGCCCACTTCCTGGTGAGTTCCAGGTACAGATCTGACCGGCGGGGCTGGTAGTCGAGATACAGCCGCGACACCGTCTTCCTAGGCACCGCCTTCTCAATCTGTGTCCCCTCGTGCCACTCGTTGAATGACGTGATGGTCACGATCTCCGGCCGCACGGACAACGCCGCCTGCAGGCTAGTCTCGTAATAGCGTCCGTTGACCCTGTTCCTCGTGTTGTGGTTGTTCCATGGCCTCACTGCGGTGTCGACGTATCCCGGCCCGGCGCTGGGTACAAACAGCAGGTTGTTACCGTCACAGAAGGCCTTGACCGCCTTCCAGTTCTGGTGAGAGGAGCCAAAGGAGAAGCCGTTGGAGGCAAAGTACGTATACATGCCATCGAAGCCACCGGCCAGGATTTCGTGTTTGTGGCGTTCCTCTACGACCAGGGCGAGGAAGACACCGTCGTAGGGCGTGCCGCGGAGGGTGTGGGTGCCGGCGGGGTGGAGCAGGTCGGCCCAGGCTTCAGGCGGGGTCAGGTAGGAGTCGTAGACATAGAACAGAGGAAGGATCCGCCCCGTGGTCAACCTGAAGCGGTAGAAGGCGCCGTGGTTCCCGTACCTATGAGGTAAAGATTTAGTTTAGTTTAGTTCATGTTGACATATGCAGCTAGAATCTGAATTGCAGTATACATGCAAATCACGCTTCTTTTTATAGAGAAGTGAACATGCAAGAAGATAAACATATCATGAGCATAGATAGCCAATCCTCCAATGTGTAGCACCCACCACAGTCAGAGATGATTTAATTTAAATATATATATACAGTATATATGTTTATATTACACACACACTACAGTTCAAAAGTTTGGGGTCACTTAGAAATGTCCTTGTTTTTGAAAGAAAAGCACATTTTCTGTCCATTAAAATAACATGAAATTGATCAGAAATACAGTGTAGACATTGTTAATGTTGTAAATGACTATTGTAGCTGGAAACGGCTGATTTTTAATGGAATATCTACATAGGCGTACAGAGGCCCATTATCAGCAACCATCACTCTTGTGTTCCAATGGCACGTTGTGTTAGCTAATCCAGTTTATAATTTTAAAATTAGAAACCCCGTTTGCAATTATGTTAGCACAGCGGAAAACTGTTGGGCTGATTAAAGAAGCAATACAACTGGCCTTCTTAAGACTAGTTGAGTATCTGGAGCATCAGCATTTGTGGGTTCGATTGCAAATGCGTCTTCCAAATGGACAATGACCCCAAGCATACTTCCAAAATTGTGGCAAAATGGCTTAAGAACAACAAAGTCAAGGTATTGAAGTGGCCATCACAAAGCCCTGACCTCAATCACATAGAACATTTGTGGGCAGAACTAAAAAGGCGCGCGTGAGCAAGCAGGTCTACAAACCTGACTCAGTTACACAAGCTCTGTCAGGAGGAATGGGACAAAATTCACCAAACTTATTGTGGGAAGCTTGTGGAAGATCACCCGAAACGTTTGACCCAAGTTAAACAATTTAAAGGCAATGGTACCAAATACTAATTGAGTGTATGTAAACTTCTGACCCACTGGGAATGTGATGAAAAAGAAATAAAAACTGAAATAAATAATTCTCTCTACTATTATTCTGACATTTTACATTCTTAAAATAAAGTTGTGATCCTAACTGACCTAAGACAGGGAATTTCTACTAGGATTAAATGTCAGGAATTGTGAAAAACTGAGTTTAAATGTAGTTGGCTAAGGTGTATGTAAACTTCCGACTTCAACTGTAGATATTCCATTAAAAATCAACATTAACAATGTCTACACTGTATTTCTGATTAATTTGATGTTATTATAATTGACAAAAAATGTGCTTTTCTTTCAAAAACAAGGACATTTCTAAGTGACCCCAAACTTTTGAACAGTAGGATATATACACTTGTTACAAAACAGCAGGTTCTGCCAACAGAAGTGTTCTCAATTGGGTGAAGTGTCAGATGTCTACAGAAAATGCTATTATGTGGAATGGTGCTCTTATTTTCAAGAGCAAGTTTGGAGTGTGTGAACATTGTAGATGGAGAGATCAGATGATAGAAATGCATCCCCTCCCCCCTCCCTTCTCATTCTCTCTGTGGTTTCTTTTCAGGCAGATGGATAGCACAGTTGGTTGTGCAGAAGTTGGCAGAAACATCTCTCCCTGGAAACAAGGTGTACTAGGCTTGTCCTCAATCACGATCATCACTGTTCAGTAAGCTTGACAGCGATACACCAACCCTACCGCCCAACCGCAGAGGGTGTCTCAATGTTTGGACAATGTTTAGGTGGATCACTATCATGCCTCATTAGATAAACAATCACATTCGTTTTCTGCCCTTTACGTTTGTCCTCTACTATAGTCGTTGTTATGAATATGTTTGGCATGACAATGACCATTGGAGTTGGCAAGACGGCACAAAGAGATGTGGGACCTGCAGGCTACTGCTGGTCTGTTCCATAGCCAAGCTCTTTTCATACATTTTTCCACAGGTACAAATCTTTTAGTGGCACTATCAATTGTCTAAAGCCCTCAGATGAATACTCTAATAATGAAAGTGAAAGTAATCCAATCAGGACAAAGGCTACTTGCAGTTTCATTCTCTCTACCTCCTTCAGACCTGAAGAGGACTCAGATTTCTCCAGATCCCTAGACCTCCAAAGTCACTGGACATTAACATGGAAAGCAGAGCTCTGACCTTTGGCTTAAAGTAAGTGATAAGAAAATCTTAATCTGTATGAGTGCGATGTTGAGAGGCAGAGAGAGCGAAAGGAAGAGATGTGGGTAGAGCGAGAGAGAGAAGTGGGGGAAGTGAGAGTGGAGATAGAAAGAGTGAAGTGGAGAAAGGAAAGGAGATTAGATGAGAAGTGGAGTGGCTGGCTAGAGGACGCAGATGTACAGAACAGTCGAAGGCCAATCTACTTGTCAATGATCTAGAGAGCGAGAGAGAGAGAAAGAGGAGATGTGGATGTATAGGACAGTTTCCACTGATCAACCTACTTGTCAATTATGTATTTGATGTTATCATGCATGCTGAGGTCGGTCCGACCCTTGTACGGCTGGATGTGGAACGCCACCTGTGTGAACAGAGTAGGCATATGGATCATTATAAACCCTTAATAAAGAGGACAATACTCTCTGCAATACACATTTTCAAGGTCTTTGAAGCATTATTATACCACTTGAATGTAAACACGGTTCTGTAAAGGAAGAAGTAATATTCAGTAGTATATCAGCACATTGCCATTTCATTGTGGTATTAAAAAGCAGTATGGCAATGCCTTCAGAATTCAATTGGTAAGGTGTGGTGAGTGGTGAGCACCATCTGTGAGTTTGACTGTTCAAATCACTGGCATAGTAAAATAATCCTAAGGTACATGAACAGAGGGAAATATTCAGCAACTCTTAGAGGACAATGGAAATGGATTTCAGAAATGCTTCATTATTGTTAAAACCAATGTGCTTCGTCATGTATCCTCCAACTAGCTTATCCATCCTTAAATAGTATAACCTTTTCCTGAGGCTCAGAGAATCAATATGTGGGTACTCAAATTTCATGCATCCCAGTGTCCATCCAGAATGACAGTTATTTTGAGGACCAAGCGAACGGTGTGTGTCAGAGGCCTCCGGGCTGGGATCAGCCAATCAGAGGGCTGGGATCAGCCAATTAGAGATCGCTTAGCTGGTGGATCATCTTTAAATAAATCCTCCTTCTCTGACTCTGGGGCCCCATAGGGATTGGTCCAGGTAACATCAGCAATCAAACAGAATGATGTGTGCGTGTGCGCGTGCGAGAGAGAGAGCGTGTCTCAAGTGTAAAGATAGAAGGCAATAGAATGGCACAGGACAGGAGCTAACTTTAGAGAGAGGAGCAGGATGTGGACTGAGTTTTATTTTCTTGAAAATTGAAAGACTGCAGCGAGGAAGAGGAGGAGGATGAGGAAGAGCGGACCACTGAAGCAGACACTCCTAGCTCCCAGCGATCATACCCATTATCCAAACTCAGGACCTCACCCTCTCTTTGATCTCAAGTGATCCTCCATCATCTTTTAAGAAAATAAAAGGGATTTTGGAGTTGTATTCCTTCCAGTGTCCTGGCAGTGAACTTTATCTGCTGGAGATAATAATCAGGATACTGCTCTCTACTTTAAGGCAATAATACTCTCTACTTTAAAGTATTACCTAAGGCCTTTTTCTCTCTGTGACTCTGTGTCTTTGCTGCAACTGAGAGATAATACCTGCCAACCCTTCAATGAACCATACCAGGGCCTTACAGCATACATACAGTGGGGAGAACAAGTATTTGATACACTGCCGATTTTGAAGGTTTTCCTACTTACAAAGCATGTAGAGGTCTGTAATTTTTATCATAGGTACACTTCAACTGTGAGAGACGGAATCTAAAACAAAAATCCAAAAAATCACAATGTATGATTTTTAAGTAATTAATTTGCATTTTATTGCATGACATAAGTATTTGATCACCTACCAACCAGTAAGAATTCCGGCTCTCACAGACCTGTTAGTTTTTCTTTAAGAAGCCCTCCTGTTCTCCACTCATTACCTGTATTAACTGCACCTGTTTGAACTTGTTACCTGTATAAAAGACACCTGTACACACACTCAATCAAACAGACTTCAATCTCTCCACAATGGCCAAGACCAGAGAGCTGTGTAAGGACATCAGGGATAAAATTGTAGACCTGCACAAGGCTGGGATGGGCTACAGGACAATAGGCAAGCAGCTTGGTGAGAAGGAAACAACTGTTGGCGCAATTATTAGAAAATGGAAGAAGTTCAAGATGACGGTCAATCACCCTCGGTCTGGGGCTCCATGCATGATTTCACCTCGTGGGGCATCAATGATCATGAGGAAGGTGAGGGATCAGCCCAGAACTACACGGCAGGACCTGGTGAATGACCTGAAGAGAGCTGGGACCACAGTCTCAAAGAAAACCATTAGTAACACACTACGCCGTCATGGATTAAAATCCTGCAGCGCACGCAAGGTCCCCCTGCTTAAGCCAGTGCATGTCCAGGCCTGTCTGAAGTTTGCCAATGACCATCTGGATGATCCAGAGGAGGAATGGGAGAAGGTCATGTGGTCTGATGAGACAAAAATAGAGCTTTTTGGTCTAACTCCACTCGCCGTGTTTGGAGGAAGAAGAAGTATGAGTACAACCCCAAGAACACCATCCCAACCGTGAAGCATGGAGGTGGAAACATCATTCTTTGGGGATGCTTTTCTGCAAAGGGGACAGGACGACTGCACCGTATTGAGGGGAGGATGGATGGGGCCATGTATCGCGAGATCTTGGCCAACAACCTCCTTCCCTCAGTAAGAGCATTGAAGATGGGTCGTGGCTGGGTCTTCCAGCATGACAACGACACGAAGCACACAGCCATGGCAACTAAGGAGTGGCTCCGTAAGAAGCATCTCAAGGTCCTGGAGTGGCCTAGCCAGTCTCCAGACCTGAACCCAATAGAAAATCTTTGGAGGGAGCTGAAAGTCCGTATTGCCCAGCGACAGCCCCGAAACCTGAAGGATCTGGAGAAGATCTGTAGGGAGGAGTGGGCCAAAATCCCTGCTGCAGTGTGTGCAAACCTAGTCAAGAACTACAGGAAACGTATGATCTCTGTAATTGCAAACAAAGGTTTCTGTACCAAATATTAAGTTCTGCTTTTCTGATGTATCAAATACTTATGTCATGCAATAAAATGCAAATTAATTACTTAAAAATCATACAATGTGATTTTCTGGATTTTTGTTTTAGATTCCGTCTCTCATAGTTGAAGTGTACCTATGATAATAATTACAGACCTCTACATGCTTTGTAAGTAGGAAAACCTGCAAAATCGGCAGTGTATCAAATACTTGTTCTCCCCACTGTATAAACATCAAACCAGGATGAAATCCCTTGAGGTTTAAAAACAATTTTTTTAAGGGAGACCTGGATTTGATCCAGATTTCACACACCACACCTTGAAGGATCAACAGGGAGTCTCTCAGCATTTAGATGGCTGTGATTGCTGTGACACAGATGACTGTGTATCATCCAAATTACATGAATAGGACTGTGGCAGCTGCCCTCTCTCACCCCAGGATTAGACTAGCCTGATCCCAGATCTCTTTGTGCTGTATAGCCAACACCTACTGTCATTGTCGAGACAGCACAAACAGATATGGGACCAGTCTTAAACTGCCTGACAACTAGGATGTTTACCTCAGCTGCTGTATAGCAAAAGGTCTACTTCACCTCACCGTCAACTGTTGATAGAACAGTCGAGCCATGAATGACGGAGCGTGGCGGGCTAGATAGAAAGGAAAGAACACCCACTCCCTCTCGCTGGCTCTCTTTTTTTTAAGAGGCTGCAAGGTCTTCATAAACAGTTTCCATGGCAACACTGTGTTTGACACAGCAGCGACCGAGCTGGGCTGTCAGTTTGTGTCGTGGCTGGTTTTGAAATCAGAGGCAGAGTGGCAAGGTGAGCTGATGTGCTGTTCAACGAGTTCCTTTACTCAGCTGTATAAACTGTGTGTGTGTGTGTGTGTGTGTGTGTGTGTGTGTGTGTGTGTGTGTGTGTGTGTGTGTGTGTGTGTGTGTGTGTGTGTGTGTGTGTGTGTGTGTGTGTGTGTGTGTGTGTGTGTGTGTGTGTGTGTGTGCGAAACCCTCTCGTGCCATGCACACAGGCCTCAGGCTGCATGGTCAGCCCCAGTTATGCCAATGCTGTTCGTGTGAGTGTGTCCTTGTGTGGGTGCGTGCATGAATGTACAGAACATCTATAATGGCTTCAATAGACTGAAAGTCAAGCAGTATAAGAGGGGCTTGAACCGTGTCCCCTGAGTCACTCTTCCAAGTCAAATGGAAACTGTCTTCCCTCGGTTTAAAAATCCTGAAGAAATGTTATGTCTGCCTTCAGAGGACCTTGTGAAGCACCCAAAGACTTGTGAGGTTGTTGAAGAAATGTGTTTTCTCTGTCTACATCAATAATATACAAGATGGAGGAAGAAAGTGGGCTAGAACAGATGGTTTTATACATAGAAAATACATTCCAAAATCACACACTTCACCCTCTAAAAATGAAATGCATTGCGTCTGTCTTCGAGTGAACACAGTGAAGTTATGACGTACACTGTGGCTGCTCACTCAGTTTTGGTAACAGGAATATTTATATGTATTTATCTAGGCTCAAAGGCCATGACTGATACTCACTTAGACTACTACAACAAAGGTCGGAGTTAACATAGTCTCTTGTGACAGACTGTTACACAATCTGAGTGAACAACATAAACCTGGAAGCACCTACCAACCAATCATCACTGCCAGTCAGCCAGCCAGCCAGGGTTGGGGTGAATTCCATTTCAATTCAGTCCAATCCGGAAGTCAACTGAAATTCCAACTGACTGAATTGGAATGGATTCGACCCCAACCCCGCAGCCAGACATTTATGAATTCAGTAAAGCACCAGAAATTGTAAAAACATACCGGTTCTCTCACCAGTTACCTTGATGCTGTGTCTGTGGGCAGCGTCCATGACAGCAGGCACCAGGTCTTCACATGGCTCGCCATGGTTGTCTGCAATGCCAGGCGGATACCAGGACAGAACCAGTACACCTGAGGCGGAAACAGTTAGTGATGTCTCTGGTATAAATATTGACATAAGGATAGGCCTATAACAACCCTTCATAAAATTGGTGCAGATGAATGGAGGAGTTTAAGTGAAGCTACTTTAATACTTCAATATTTGAGAGGTACAGTATCTTGTTCAGGACACCTTTGATGGTAATATTTAAGTTTGGGGGGTTAGTGGTGCCAAAATCCCTCACCTGCTGCAGCCGCTTCAATTTGCGACATATGTGACTCCAGCACGGAGGGGTCTCTAGAACTGTATGGTCCTAGCTCCGGGAAGAAACTCGACGCTATGTCCTCTGGAGGAGTATGTCTTCCTTTGGAGTGGCTGGGGGCGATCTTAGGGTCCCAGTGCGGCACTAGAACATGGTCCCAGTGAATATATTTACCGTCCATCTGTGGGGTGCCATACCACAAGTAATAGAATATTTGTACGTCGTAGAATATACTGTAGTCACGGTCGGATTTTGTGAAGACGACTTTGGTGTCGCTGGCTAGATGGGACTGACCAGGGGAAACTACCATGTCGTTTGAGACTGGCCGTCGATGGTCGCCTCCTCTTTCCCTCACAAACTCTCCCATCCCCGGGGCAAGGTCTGAGAAGCCATCGCTGGGTTTCAGTGTTCTGAGGCCCATCATGGTCCCGAAGATGAAGAGAGTGAATAAGAAAAGTGCAATGAGAGCTTTCTTGCGCAGCCGTGTCATTTTGGTCGCTGTCCGAGGTGCTGAAAGTAGCCTATAGACCGCTATGTGCTTTCGTTGAATCTATATCAGAAGTAGATCTATGTCAGTCTCTTTCATCAACATGTAGCCTATAGTCTTCAAGTATACACACTTAGCAAGAAAAAAATGTGGGAAAGAATGTGGGAAAAGCCACTCAATCTCTGCAGTGGCTTGTGCGTTTCGTTATAGATTTCAGAGTGCCAGCGTTCGTGGCTAGAGTTCGATTTTCGACTTGAACAAAAATGATCGAATACATGTCCCTTCAAACATCTAAACTATAGCCTCTCAAACCATCATTTTTTCTGATAATGTGTTTTTAAACGAATCTCTCCTTTCTCCCTGTGTATCCATGAAGAGCATATATGCCTCTAACGGTTACAGTTTAGCTTCTCATAATGACTGACTGTCGTTACCATTACAGGGCATCGTCATGTTAGGGTTGTTATGTTTCCCGAACACCGAGAGCTCATCTGTGGATTCCAATGAAAGAGATGGAGACAAAAAAAGCATGTCGCTCTGTTCATATTTCAAAAGACAATCTCTGGAGCTTTTTTCAAACTCTGCTTCCTGCACACTCCCAACTGTTCTTCTCGACTGTTAATTCATCACATAGTTCGTAGCACAGTTACCTTTGTCTTCGGCAATTGCTCTCGCTCCGCCTGCTAACGTTACCCCTTGTTTATCCCGTCTCTTGTCTCCCTTGATTATGCATTTAAACCTGCTTCTCCGGGAACAACCCGTTATAATCCATCACATCTCCAGAACGGTAGACTTGGTCGACGTTCGGTTTTAGGCAGACGGTTTTTAAATTGATCGTTTTCTCACGAAACTCAGCAGGAGGAAGAGGGGGGGGGGGGGGGGGTTGAGCACCAGGCTGCGGGGGTGAGCAGAGTGGGTGGGATTAACCCTGGTTTTATTGTCTATGGATTAACGCCGCGCACTGTTCTGAGAGGAAAATAGAGCGCGCGTGGAACAAATGGGTAGCCTATTATTGCTTTTGCCTTTGTTTGCTCTGTATATGGTTACTTTAACTCCGTATTTATGGGTAGAAGTAGGCTACGTTGCATTCTCTTGCTATCCTCCTATTTGAAAATCCGTTCTCTCACGGATCATTTGGCTGTTCACACTATAGGCTATGTTGGCTATATGTTACAATATGGACACATTGACGTCTATTATTTATTGAACAAAAGAGATTACATTTGTATGATTTTGGCTATATGAAATAGCCTATGGCTACAGGCTGTGGAACACAGTTTGTCAGTTTATGGTAGTGGAGAGTGAAAGCAATGACAAAGATAAAATAACAGAGGGCTAAGGGCTCTTGTGTGGCACCTTGAGCACTTTGATGATTTATTTTGTTCCATACCAATAAAGATAGAAGCAAACAACTCAGAATCGTAAATCTTTGAAATACTTCGTCTTGATCTTTATTGCATTTCACACAGGATATTTCCAATTCCACGAAGCATCCGTGGGCTGAGGATGTCAAAAACATTTAAATATGTGGAAGCTTTGAAGTTGATGGTTGAGATGAAAGATGATGCCACCCACCACATCATTTTGGACGAGCTAGAAGGCCTGGCAGGATTAGCTACTGGGAGGCAGATACCCACTCACACGGTGGGATTAGGGTCGCAGCACCGGCAGCGGGCACTGGGAACCGAAGTGGAGTGGACACCCACGGCTAGGATCTTCTCCCCGGATCGAGCCCACTGGCACAGCTCGCCTCTCTCCATAATAATCAGTCAGGCTTTTCTGTTATGGAGGGAACCTGACTGTGCTTGTGTTGCTTTTTATAGGCTAAGGCTTCTTATTTTTCCTTTTTGTTTTCTTTTTTAAAGGCTTCTTATTTTACCCATCATTCAAAGATCATTAGCTTATATAGCTAACCAGATTTGTTTCATTATGTTATTCTGTTGATATTGTCTTCATTATGATTTGTATATGAGTTTGTCTTTAGGTTTCATGCACGAAAATATAAACTCCATCTATTTCATTCAAACAAGCCTCGATCCAGTATAGGCCCCCGCAAAATTGTAACAGAACTAGAGTGACATCTAGTGGGATGAGAGAGACATTGTTTAACAGTAATCTTGATGTGAGAAATATGACTGGTGAGCATCCGAGGCATACGGTATTAATGAAAGTGACAGACAAGTTCAGTGGTCTTTAGTGATGATGGAGAAAGATGTCATCTCTCACTGTGTGCATGCATATACATCCGTCACCACTAGGGGGACTCCGTGTATCATTAAAACGAGTTTGAATTGTGAGAACAATTTAACATGGACACTTTTCGTTATCGAATAACGATATAGCTCGAGAAACCTTGAAGTAAACCATCAATCTCGTGTTATAGCTCTGGAATTGACTTGATATGAAAAAAATACAACGTTGTGTCTTGATAAATGAATGCTTCTTCTGAATACTAGGCCTAGTCTTCGTGGACGCGCTAGATAGAACTTTCCAAAAATCATTAACGGTTCGTTTTTAGGGCGTTCGCTTTAACGATAAGAGCTGTCCAAGGTGCTGAAATTGTCTAGCGATAAGTTATCAAAAAGTCGCTGGTTCGAATACCCAGGCCGGAAAGGTGTAAAGTCTGTCGATATGCCCTTGAGCAATGCACTTAATCCTAAATATCACAAGGGGCGCCGTACTACTGACCTCGTAAAACAACACGTTTCACTGCACCTATCCGGTATATGAGACAATAAAACAGAGAACAAAAATGCTATTTGAACGTTTATCGTCAAATGTGAGCTAGAAATGTTATCTGCTCTGACACTCACACATACACACTCAAACACACGACTGTACAATATCTGAAATTCTTATGTGAAAATGAACTGTTTTTAGGACCGTTGTTGCTCAACCCCTATTGGCAGATAATCAGCAAAACCAACAGACAGTGTCACAGTAGTTTGATGTATTGGTTCCCTCAGCAGATGGCTTGGAGATGGACTGTCTTACCTTAAGATCTCTCAACAGTCCCAATAGTCTTATTCCATGTTACTGACTTCAACACATTAACCAATCAAACACTCTAGCAACATTTTATTCATTGTTAAATACGGGTAATCATACTGTTCAAAACTGAGAACTACTGAACCAAAACTGTATAGTGCCTGGTTTACTATACATTTGGAGACTGTATATATTTTTACATCATAAATGTATCAATTGACATAAATTTAGGTTGGAAGGTAAAACCAAATCATATATGGATGTGGTAAATACTACATCATTATCATACTCCATCAGCCAGTGTGCTTCAATATAATAGAGTACCTCTTTACACATTTCCCTATGTGCTTCTATTTGAAATGATGGTGCAGTAATGTACAATGCACTGCTGAAATACTTGGGTTGTAAATTACAGTATATTCCACTCATTATCTGAGTTTCATTGATACACTGTAAGCTGATGATTTTGTCAAGCAGAGAGAGAGAGGTGATACTGTAGCAGTTACAGTAACAGGTCACATAGAAGAGTTGATCTTGTGCAATGTTGCAAGGGGCAGAACTGGCATAACAGGCTATCCCAATACCTTTTTACTGTAGGCTTCTGCTTTACAGTACATGCCATAATACCCCTATATCTTATGATTTATTCTATGTATGTGCTGTTTACAGGAAGATTACTGAAACGGTAAGACTGACATTTTTCTCAACATGCTCCAAACTTTACATTGGATACAATTTTTTTTTTTTTAATGCTGTAAAATGGTACATACTGCCTAATATAGCCTAATACCTTCTATTCAGCATTTCAAAAATATCAGTTTTGAAAATTGTATCATGCATTTTTTGATATTAGATTACATGAGTTAAAATAACTAAACAGTGAGCCTGTCATTATTTGATGCATTGGTGACTAAAGAAAATGTTCTCATGGTATTTCACAAAAAAACGTTCATATTGCATGAATAACTCGGGGGTGAAAGAAGTGTTTAACTCCAATGAATGCTCAAAGGTTCTGAACATAAGACAAGTGTTATCAGTTATGACCACGTGCATCTGAAAAATTTACCACAGTATTTGAAAAAAGTAGATGTAAAAGACACAATCTTTTCTAACAAAATGTTGTTGTTTTTGTGGGAGGGAAGACTATCTGACAGAGCATCATAGTATGATATATGGATCAAGTATAGATGGATCAGCTTATTGATCAGTGCTCTGTCCCCTGGGGGAGGAAGGTGAGAGGGGAGCTGACAGCTGAAATCATATGGAGCCACTGGGATGTTTTCTCCTTCAACCAACCACAAGGCCCCTAACGTGTGTTTCTCAGGTGAACTACTCAAACAGTTCTTGATATGAAAACATGGATCAGTACACCTCATGCCCCACACAACATACACACAATAAATGAATGAACCCTCGTCAAAAGATAAACACAATATACTCTTGTAGCCTGGTTGTAGATCATCTTACAGATATCTTGCCTGCTGTTAGAGGAATTATGGTCAACACATAGACCCCCCAGCCCTTTCAGTCACTATTACATAACATCTGGTGGTGTGGGTGTATGCATTTGTGTGTTTGCTAGCATGTGTGTGTGTGTGGCAGTTGGGTGGGGGGTTGCAGTGTGTGTGACCAGTGAGCACGTGTCCAGGCATTGTAATTACTAAGCCCCAGTGTATGACACGGGTCACCTTAAGGCCAGCCCTCTTTGTTCTCTGACAGACAGATCCAGGGCCCTTCGTCTCCATGGTGACCCAGAGAAGCCTGCAGTGTAGCAGCAGGCCTGAGAGACAGAGGATTATTAGAGCAGAATATGAATGAAACCAGTCATTTAGCTTTAATTAGCTAACCCCTCTCTCTCTTCATCTCTCTTTCTCTCTTTCTCGCTGTCCCTGGATCCCTCCATCTGCCACTCTCCCTCTTTCTTCTTCTCCCTCTCTCTCTATCACTCTTTCTCTCTCCCCATATCTCTCTCTTTCTCGCTCTCTCTCTCGCTCTCTCTACATATGTCTTCGGTGGGTCATGCTCTAGGATGATTCATGGTTTGGTAAGATGGAGGATCCTATGTCCATCCCAAAATGACTGTCACACGTGGTCTCGTTGGCCCACATGTAAAGAAGAAGGGTAAGGCAGGAGGAGGGTGCAGGTGATGAGGTTCCCTTGTATCAAATGAAGTCTTGTAGCCTATTGAGTTAATGCTGTATAGTCAGTGCTGTAAGGAAAGCCGGATGACCCCTGCACTGTCAATGTCATGACAGTTCCCATTGAAAAGCATAGATGGCTGAGTTAGAGCGCAGATCCGGTAAAGGTGACTCATCGTCGCGGAACCATTGGGTTTCAGAGGCCATAAATAGCTGTGTCAAATCGGTGCAGGGACCGACAAGTTTTACATATAGCCTATAAGTGTAGCCTATAAAGATAGGCCCTCCTCTCACACAGGGCAACACAATCGCTGTTTACGATCACATTCATTATCTGCATCCGTCAGCGATTCTGAGGGAAATCAGTCAATTAAAAGACCTTTCACAGACCGTGCAGCCCCAAGCTAGGACACAATAGTAAACATGGTAAATGATAAGAGCATCCTTCACCGGAGGGTTGTGTGGAACGAATATCTCAAGAGATAGGCGTTTGTTTATTTATTTGTTTACAGCGTGTGGTCGATAGTAGTCCTAAACATGTATGACAGTAGCAAAATATCTTAGCTCAAATTGTTTCAAACGAAATAACGAAGGTGAATGCATGTAGTCATATCCTGGATATTTTTGTAAGATCAGCTACTTTAAATGTTCATGTTTTTTTCCTGCCCCTTGCTGAATGTATTTTTCTGATATCGACCTATATTCTGTTTGGTTTATATATGTATTTCAATGTGGTGTTTGTAGTGTGTTTTGTGTGAATGCAACAAACTTAAACAGAACACAGCTATAGGTTGATTTATGCTTCTGGATTTAGATGTCCTTCGTTTTTAACTTCAAACATGATGGTGTGGAATGTGGAAGAGCAAGGTTTAATTTGAATGGTTTCCGTGAAGCCATCCACCTGAGTGACTGACTATCCGCATATTCAAATGCTCCAGGCGGTGTGGGGGTTGTGGCTCTCTCCTGTCCTGGAAAAGAGTGGGAGTCGCTCAAGGCCCCGCTGCTAACAGCTAGGTGGTCCTTGCCGCTGATTGGTCGCTCTGCGAATTTGGGCCCTATCACGGTGGAATGTCTAATTTATCAGCCAGAAGATCGCAATTGAGCATCACATGGTGGGCTGGACCGAAAAGGTGGGGGTTGATATTAGAGGTATAGGAGAGTCAGAGGGGGCTCGCTCTCCGTATTGTACAAGAGACCAGGAGAAAGAAAATACAATATTTTTCAAAGAGGGATTACTGAAAAACGTGCTTGTTGACGATACAACCAGCGTTTATTGCCTGATTCTTCTGGAGTTGTAGGAGACCCAGGAACCCCCCAAACCATGGCAGAAGGTACAGGCAATTGTTCTAATGGTTCCAAAGGTTCTTTGAAGATCTTTGGGGGGGATTCGATGGAAAGATCTCTATATGAGAAGAGACAAAAAGAGGGTGGGTTGGGTTTCATTGCATTGTCTTTCAGATTTGGGGATTCTTTTGAGAAATGCTTCCCAGCCGTCTTACACCACTGGTTGTCAGGGCGAAAGTATCTCCAACCCTCTTTGTTTGTCTCCACTGCTGACCCGTTCCTCTTCTGCGTCTTTGTTAAACCGTATGCGGGAAAGTGTTGTTGTGTAGAGTGGAGAAGGGTTGGAGGTGGACAGGGCAGGGGGATTTGGGAGAGGAGGACACGGTAACCTGGATTAAAATATACACGGGAAAGGGATGGGCTCTTATTCCGAACAACAGTTTACAGGTATATCTGTCATCAGTGTTCAAATTAGGAACATTCTCCGAAACACTTTTGCCTGAGAATGTTGTTGTAATTATTTGTTCTTCGATTTGGAACCTACTATCTCTTTCCACGGAAGAATGGTTTTCAGTGCTTGCGTTGAAGTTTTGGGATAAATTATGACTATAGGTGATGCCTTTGGCTTTATACTTTTCATTGGTAACTGAATATTCAAGATGAATATTTTCTATATTATTTTCTTCAAATATCCAAAGATATTGTGTTCTCGGTTCTCGTGGCTCTTCATGGGATGAAACTTTTATTTAGGCTACATTATCAGAGTCAATCCCTTACGTGCTTGGGAATCATTTAGGCCTGTACCGTGTAAATCAACAAGTTACAATCTGTATTATTATAATGATTGAAAAGTTTATATTTATTCAATTGATACATTTTGATGAGATTATTTCGATTAACCTATATTCATTACGCATATTATTATTTATAATTATATATTATTTATTTATAATAATGCATAATTATTATCGTCTTGTTACGTATAATAATTATTAGGTCTATTATTATTATCACTATTAGCGTATACGTTTCCATTTCGAAACAACTTGAAAAAGAGACCGTCTAATATTCCAGCTTTTCAAAATAAAAAAGTGTATATCGTATGGATAATATATCGACATTGTTTTGAATATCAGCCAGTGTTTACACCCATGTGTTCATAGCTTGCTGCGCTGCTCTCTAGCTCTATCCCATTTCGCAACCCATTAAATGCCTTCTTCAAGTCGAACCAAAGAACCGATTCTGAAAAACTTCAGTGTAAGAGCCGGCCCAACTCGTTTTCCTGCCAGGATTGTTGACAAGATATGCCATATTTCGAACATCTATATTTTTTTTAACTGACTGAGTGACATTATTTTTCTCTCGAAAGGGGGCTGTGCAAAGAACGAAGAGGAGGAAGCCACTGGCTCGGAGGAGGATCTGGGTTCGTCTCGTGGCAGCGGCGTGTGTAAATGGTTCAACGTCCGGATGGGTTTCGGGTTCCTGTCCATGAACAACAGAGATGGGACACCGCTCGAGGAGACTGTCGATGTATTCGTTCATCAGGTGAGCTCCATTGTGGGTCTGGGACTCGAAGAATGTGGTGTTGATGTTCATCAAGGCCTGGCTCGAGCTCGAACCAGGTCCGAATGCCCCCGTGTATGTCTTAAACTTATCAACAATGTAAATATCCCACTTTTGTGAGGTTTTCGTTAAGGTAGGTCATTATTCGTTTCCCTCCGTGATTTAGCATTTTCAGCATTTTAATTTATGATTAGAGATTGATCGACCATGCAAATATATAGGCCTATCTATCATTGTTTATAGTGCTTGAAAAATCACTTTCCTGCACTCATTCAAAACGAATTCATAGTTTACATGTTTTCATAGCTTATATGTTGGGCAAGAGGCAATAGGGCTTTTAATTTCTTTTAAACATTTGACAACATTATCTTGAAATAGTCAGCTGATTCAAGTTTGAGCCTTTACTAAAATAGGTAGGCCTATTTTTCAGCAGTGCATGTGGTTAATAATGTTATTTTTACAGACTAAAAAACTCTTATTAGGCCTACATTAGTTTATTACTCAGTTCTAACTTATTATGTAGCTAATATTACCAAATCAAAACCAGCATGATAAATAAAGTCAAGTAGTTTAAAAAACAAAAAACCAGATGTTGTTGATCCTGTGTTCAGATGATATTTCACAACTGGACTCCGAGGCCCATCATCTTTCTAGCCTGCATGATGGCAGCTGAAATCAGTGTCAAATAAGAAGCTTAATGTTGTTGTCAAGAAACGACATCATGTGAAATAACTTCTCTAAAGGAAGATATAAGACAAAGGTGCTTGGTTTAATCAATCAGTTGTTGAATCTGATTAGGTTTCTGATTAGGTGTTGCAAGGTTATGGTAGCCTTTAGGGACATGATTATCATATTGCCCTAAAACTAGCTAATGAATTACAGACAAAAATCGTACTTTTTCATAATAATAGATTGTTTGCATTTGTTATTTCAATAAACCTACCAGAAAATGACAATGAGAATATTGGTTTCGAAATAACAAAGAACGGGTTCAATATAAAACAAAATATTGACAATTTTTTTGTTTTCCCAAAACGTTTCAAAGGCTGATAATGAATGACAGTCAATCCTGGGGGAATACGTGTTATCTAAAATTTCGTAATTAGTCAAACAGGAGGGGGAATCTAGTTGTTGTTTCAAATGGAATGGAATGCGAAGGATCCCAACGGACAACCTAATGAATCCATGGTTGTTTCATCAAATTAACCTGGAGATTATCAACAGGGCTGAGTACCATAACGGCCGAGAATCTTCCCTTCTCCTCCGTCCTTCCTGAGTTAAGGTAGATGTCTGAGGGACTTCAAGGTAGAGTTGGGCCATGACATTTAAAACATGCTAAACGAGGGAGATTGATTTACATAGGGATTTGGTCCAAAAGTGCTAATATTAGCAATTGCATTTAGAAGGAGTAGACAGGGAGACAGGGGTTAGTCTAAACAGAGATAACAAGGCTCGTTCCTCTCAATCCCCATCCAACCCTGCTTCCTGTTATAAAGGCCTTCAAACATCAGGGGACTTGGCCTCTCGTGTGGCAGCCCACCCACCCCAGACTAGCCATACCCTGACTCCCACCCACACAGCCCCTCTACCCGTAGCCCCAACCCATCCACCCTCCCCAGCCATCCACCCCCAGTCCTCCGCCCTCTGTAAAACAGGGGGGGACCAAAGTCCTAACCTCAAATTTCTCTGCTACATGTTACCGTAAATTGCTTAATCGAAAGGAAGAAAATTAGTGATTCACCTATAAAAAAAATCTCAAACTCCCACATTACCCTGCTCCTAATCCATCTCTGCCCTTATAGGGGCCTGTAGGCACTGCTGGACAATGACTGCTGTTGTCAATGTAACAGAGAGGAAATCCTGCTGGCTGTGATCTTGTACTAATCTGTGAATGATCTGGCTAATCTGTGAATGAAGAGTGTGTGGTGGAGAGGTTGTGTGTGGGGGGAGAGATTAAGAGTGTGTGTGTGTTGGGTTATTATGAGTGTGTGAGTGTGTGGATAAGAGTGTATTTGTGTGTGAGAGAGAATGAGATTGAAAGAAACGGAGAGAGAAAGGGAGAGCTTGAGAGCTGTGTTAATTCACAAGAAAGCAGTGGAGAGAGGGAGACGTGGGTGGGGGTGGGGGGGTGATTGAAGGAGGAGAGGTCAGGGGATAGTTCTGGGCCGTTCAGCTCCTGACGGGGGTTGGTACTGGAGGAAGGAATGCTGAAGGTTGTCAGGCCATCATGACCTGGATTCCTTTCCCACGATGATCACTTCAAACCCCCCAGAAGAGAGATGGGTGTCTGAGTTAAGACGGGTGGCATGCAAGGGCCATAAACTGACCCTCCACATCACAGCCCTCTCACCATCATCATCAAATGCTGCTCCACAACATTTTAAGATTGGCTTGAACAAAACAATTCTATGAGCATAGTATAATGATGAGTGGCACTTTCTGTGTCTCTGGAAGGTCTTGAACAAGGCATGATTCTTCACATTGAGCTCTTTAGATTTATACATTTGGAACACTCATGGTATCAAATTGGTGTCATACCTATCGCTGTTCAGGCAGCTTGGCAAAGCACATGAAGAAGATAGAACTAAGTTGCCACGAAATTCAAGCTTCCTTTTCCAGAGCCCCTGGATCAAGGGTGACAATGGCAAGGAAATGTCTTTCTCAAGATGGACACATATGTTCTTGAAACCATACTTTATGTGCCTTTGGCCAGCTATCCCAAGAATTACCCCCCCCGTCCATTTCCCAGCATCCTTAGCAGTGGTCAGTCTGGGACTTGACCAGATGTAGTTCTTTTGGAGAGTCTATTGGCTGGTGTGTGTGTGTGGTGTTGGAGAGAAAGGGGAGGGGGTTGGAGCTTGGAATGCTGTGACTACCTTGGGGGAGGGGTAACGCTGTCCACACACACACATTCTGAAGGGGGAGGGGTATAGTAAGTAGTCATTGATGTTTTAACAGGGATGTCAATGGGACTGGAATCTGGATTGGCTGAGGGGTTAGCCCCTGAGAGAGAGGGCCTGGATGTTTCCATTGATGTATTGAAACCTATGCAGAATGTTGATGTATGCATGCACAGCCCAATTAAGGAACAGCTCTTAGCTGTAATCACCTCAGAAGACAACATGTGAAGCTGACCAGCTATATGCACAAACAATTATTTCAAGTCTTTTTGTGTCTGCTTCTTGACCAAGCTGGGGAATACATTCACACCGTGTAGGCACAGGAAGGGCACCCTATCTGGCCTCAGAACTGCTCTCCACAGTCCTTCATAGGCTTAGAACCATTTTCATATCTTCTCAACGGTTTCCTGACCTAAGAACCTTTCTCCAACCCTGACCCCTCATTCCCCATTCCCTCACAGAGTAAGCTCCGGCTCTACCCTCACCTAGAACAGTTCTCATGCCGTTCTAAACCATTCCTCTGACCGCACTCATGCTCCCTCTCCCCTATACAAAGCAAACTGGACATAGAGGTCTTCTGGCTTTGGAACAGTTTCCTATCCCTGATCTCTAACCACCTATTCCACCTCTCAACCTACACAGAGCAAGCTGCACATGGAGGGCTACCGCAGCCTGAAGGAGGGCGAGGCGGTGGAGTTTACCTTCAAGAAGTCGTCTAAAGGCCTAGAGTCTGTCACGGTGACGGGGCCAGGGGGAGCACAGTGTGTGGGCAGTGAGAAGAGACCTAAGGGGCAACAGAAACGACGCTCCAAGGGGGACAGGTGAGATTGTTCAATTAACATCTTTAAATGGTGCATAGCCTAACCATGCATCACTTAACATCCCCACTTACTCAAAATAATTCCATGATTCGGAAACACTGTAACACTCTGCTTATAGTATTAAATATGAAGATCGCTGCAATATTAACAACGAGCTTATCTGGCAAGGTTGTTTACAAATAGTCTGAGGGTGTTGAAGTCACTGAAAATATCTGGTATCATAATTATGAAAGTTGGCACGTTTACCGTTTTAGCCACAATGCTGACATCAAACAGACTTATTTATCGTCTTTGGGGGAAATTCAGGACAGAGTTACACACGTATAAATATAACTTTATTCCCTTTTTATGTACTTTTCTCTATGCATATTCTGACATTGAACTTAAGCAGTGCGGGTATATTTATTATATCATACTATTGTATACTATTCTCCATATTATAATTATATTGTAGGCTATACTACTTACCATTAATGATCTGAATGTGGCAACTTTCTGAATGAATAAAAGCAACTTCTTGGGGTTAGTGCGTAAAGGCTCTATTTTTCCATGAAGTAGGACTCATGATTATTCCCTAAACAGAAATCATGTGTAAAATCAGAGTGTTTTTAAATCTACCCATGGGTTCTGAAACTGAGACAAATATGCATATGTTTTCATAGCTATCTCTCTATATTTTTAATGCATTTTCCATAGTCTACATTCAAGTCTTACCTACATACGCTAAGTCTGAATACCAACTACTGAGAAGTGCGTAGGGAAGGCGTGCGTTAAAAAGGCGTACAGTTCCTAGGTCTGAATCGGCACCTATGTGCCTATTGATTCTTATGACATCAAACACCACATAGATGTGAGTGTATCTAACACTGTCTCTGTCTCTCTCGCTGACTCACAATCATAACAGTGGGATTCAGAAGTAAAGAGGGAATAGGGGATGCAGAAAAGGGAAAAGGATCCTATCCATTTAATTGATACCAGATGTAAGTGCCCTGAGAGAGGTCATAGGTCATGGCTGCCATGGCAACAGTGGGTGTGTTGTGTAAATGAGGTGGGGGAAGGCAAAGCCAGAGAGAAAGAGGGGTCAGGGGTTAGAGCTCAGGGTGCAGTGTTGAAACAAAGAGCCCCCTCTGCTCTTCTCTCCCACCCTGGTGCCCACACTGATCAATAACCAACGGCTCCCTAGGAGAGGGTCTGTGTGTTTGTGTATGGTAGGGGGTTGGTACTCAGAGGAAAAGGGCAGAGGACAGAGGACGGAGGGAAGTGGTAGTAAGCTTGGGAAGGTTCTGATGCTCCAGGGCTTCATCTGCATTGGAGTTAATGCAATCACAAAATTCCCCATTGTCATTATAGTCTCAACATCTACTGATTTAAGATTGTGTGACATGTATGTATTAAGGCATTGGTTTTAATGCACTATACAACTCCTAAAATGATCACACGCAAGCATACACCGACACACGCACACACACATACAATCCTGCAGTAAATAAACGATGCATACATAAGAGGCCGTCATTCTATTAACGCAGATACTTTCTCAAGATTGACTTAATCTTATAATATACTGAACAAAAATATAAACGCAACATGTAAAGTGTTGGTCCTATTGTTTCATGAGCTGAAATTAAAGATCCCAGAAATGTTCCAGAGGCACAAAAAGAATGTTTCTCAATTTTTTTTCACAAATGTGTTTATATCCCTGTTAGTGGTCCTTTCTCCTTTGACAACATAATCTATCCACCGGACAGGTGTGGCATATCAAGAAGCGGATTAAACAACATGGCCATTACACAGGTGCACCTTGTGCTGGGGAAAATAAAAGGCTGCTGTTTTGTCACAATATAATGCCACAGATGTCTCAAGTTTTGAGGGAGGGTGCAATTGGCATGCTAACTGCAGGAATGTCCAACAGAGCTGTTGCCAGATAATTTAATGGTAATTTCTCTACCATAAGCCGCCTCCAACGTTGTTTTAGAGAATTTGGTAGTACATCCAACCCGGCACAAATGCAGACCACAAGTAACCACCCAAGCCCAGGACATCCAGGTTCTTCAACTGCGGGATTGTCTGATGAGGGGGAAGGGGGTGCTGAGGAGTATTTCTGTCTGTAATAAAGCCCCTTTGTGGTGAAAAAATCATTCTGATTGGCTGAGCCTGGCTCTCCAGTGGGTGCACCAGGCTCTCCAGTGGGTGGGCCTATGCACTCCCAAGCCCACCCATGACTGCGCCCCTGCCCAGTCATGTGAAATCCATAGATTAGGGCCTAATGAATTTATTTAAATTGACTGATTTCCTTCTATGAACTGTAACTCAGTTCATTGAACTCAGTTCATTGAAATTGTTGCATGTTGCGTTTATATTTTTGTTCAGTGTAGATGAGATCTGAGGAAATTCAGGAATCTGAAACTATATGTGGAAGAACACTGCCCTCTGGTGGAAGAATGTGTTAACTGTCTGAAATCATTGTATTTGTGTGTTCTCCTCTCCCACTCTGTTCTAGATGCTACAACTGTGGAGGACCTGACCACCATGCCAAAGAATGCCAGCTACCTCCTCAGCCCAAGAAGTGCCATTTTTGCCAGAGCATCAGTCACATGGTGGCCAACTGTCCAATCAAAGCACAGCAGTCCTCCCCTGGCGCTCAGGGAACAGCATCATCACTGAGGGACGAGAAAGAGGAGCAGAGCCATGCTCCCTTTCCCCACAGGGAGAGCTATGATTGATCGATTCAGGGATTCAGCCAATCAAAAGGTTTCATTGGAATGCTGCTTTTGGAACTACATCAGGTTGTCTTTATTTATCGCACAAACAGCAAGAAATGTGTACTTTTATTGATGTGATAGTTGAGATTGAGTGTTTTAATTGTATTTTCCCTGTTGCAGCTAAATAAGAGGTAGCCTATGTGGATTTTCCTGGAGACGATTGTGAGTGCTCTGCTCTCTCACTGTATACCATGTTTCCCAAAAAGCTTTTGTTAGAAAAAGGTAAAGGAAATACAATCATACATGTGAATGTACAGATATAGGTGTCTTGACTCTAAGACTGTTTCATGGACAAAAAGGAGTGTGTCTTTCTGCTTATTGAAATCTTCAGGTATTATAAGTCGTTGTGCATTTCTACGGCCAAGTGAATGTTTTAACCCTTTCTGCTGTATGAATGTTGGTACACCATGGTTGCCGATTGGACTGTGTACAATACAGCTTGTCATAAGTGCCATAGCCTGTTCATTTGTCTCATGGGTGGTTGGATGTGGCCCCCTCCCTTGCATGTTACAAAGCCTTGACTCAAGGCTAAATGCGAGGATAGCGTTGATTGTATGTCTGTCTGTCTGTCTGTCCCACAGTTTTTACTATGGATGTAAACATGGCTTTCTAACATATTCTACATATCAGGGGTGTTCTCATACACGGCCCAAATACATTACTTGTTTCTCATTGTCTCGTTGTACTTGAAAACTATTTAGAAAGGCAAAGGTATTACATGTTCTTTCTTGGATGGACCTGAGCGTTATTTTTTTTCTTTAAGGACATATTTTCATGATTGAGTGCTATGATAAAGGGACTCAAGTGTTGAATAAGATGGTTATAGGTTTAGTATTTACTCCTCTTTTACAGGAGTGGATGGAATACTTTACACCACTTAAATGTATATAGATATGATCTTTTTTATATTTATTATTTATTCATTGTCACTCTCTACCTACCTTTCTAATAGATAAAGTATCACAATTTGTAGCTCAATTCTATTTAAACAGCAACCGGCTTTGGTTCTAGCCTCTTGATAGATTCATGGCCGTATTAAGCAAACAATTATGCTTTACTTTTTACTTTCTCTTTCAATGGGCTTCATTTTCAGTTGACTTCATAATATACATTATATATACAAAAGTATGTGGACACACTTTCAAATGAGTGGATTCGGCTATTTCAGCCACACCCGTTGCTGACAGGTGTATAAAATTGAGTACAGTCATGCAATCTCCATAGACAAATATTAGCACTAGAATGGCCTTACTGAAGAGCTCAGTGACTTTCAACGTGGCACCATCATAGTATGCCACCTTTCCAACAAGTCAGTTCATCAAATTTCTGCCCTGCTAGAGCTGCCCCGGGTCAAATGTAAGTGCTGTTATTGTGAAGTGGAAACGTCTAGGAGAAACAACGGCTCAGCTGCAAAGTGGTAGGCCACACAAGCTCACAGAACGGGACCGATGAGGGCTGAAGCGTGTAGCGCGTAAATATCACCTGTCCTCGGTTGCAACACTTACTACCGAGTTCCAAACTGCCTCTGGAAGCAACGTCAGCACATTAACTGTTCGTCGGGAGCGTCATGAAAAGGGTTTCCATGGCCGAGCAGCCAAACACAAGCCTAAGATCACCATGTGCAATGCCAATCGTCGGCTGGAGTGGTGTAAAGCTTGCCACCATTGGACTCTGGAGCAGTGGAAAGGCATTCTCTGGAGTGATGAATCACGCTTCACCATCTGGCAGTCCGACGGACTAATCTGGATTTAGCGGATGCCAGGAGAACGCTACCTGCCCCAATGCGTAGTGCCAACTGTAAAGTTTGGTGGAGGATAAATAATGGTCTGGGGCAGTTTTTCATGGTTCGGGCGACTTTGTTCCAGTGAAGGGAAATCTTAATGATACAGTACAGCATACAATAACATTCTAGACGATTCTGTGCTTCCAACTTTGTGGCAACAGTTTGGGGAAGGCCCTTTCCTGTTTCTGCATAACAATGCCCCCATGCACAAAGTGAAGTCCATACAGAAATGGTTGGTTGAGATCGGTGGAATAACTTGACTGGCATGCAAGAACTCTGACCTCAACTCCATTGAACACCTTTGGGAGGAATTGGAACACCGACTGCGAGCCAGGCCTAATCGCCTAACATCAGTGCCTAACCTCACTAATACTCTTGTGGCTGAATGGAAGCAAGTCCCTGCAGCAATGTTCCGACATCTAGTGGGATGCCTTCCCAGAAGAGTGGAGGCTGTTATAGCAGCAAAGGGGGGACCAACTCCATATTAATGCCCATGATTTTAGAATGGGGTGTTCGACGAGCAGGTGTCCACATATTTTTGGTCATGTAGTGTATTGTGCTTAAACCAATGCAACAATATTCTGCGCTAATCATGTGTAGGAGTATGGGTATTTCTTAAAGATATTTAATTGCTCATTGATTGTTATGATTGCAGCCAGGCTTTCATTTCTCTGAAATCCTCATGTTAAAGAGGAGCTACTTTGGAAGGAGTAGTACAGTGTTTTATGTGTGTACCTATAGCCTATAGGCTGGGTTGCCAGAAAATCCATGCAGAACATTGATTGCCAAAAGGGCAATGCACTATTTACACGTTGCTATGACGTTACTGTAGTACAGCTAGCTATATTGAATGTTATATTCTAGTTTTGCTCTCTTTTTCTGACTTAATTGGTGATCAAGTTGTAAGACAGCATAGGTAATAGAGTAGCATGATATTTCCTTAGACACCCTAAGTTACTTCTCTGGTCTCTCTCTAGAAGTGGCACACAACCAATCTGAAGCAGCAAACCATCGACCTCGCCGCTTTTTGTGGTTATTGTACATATTCAGCTTCGTCACGATATTAATATAATGTTGTTTATTTCCGTTGTTACTTTGCATGGTAGTCAGTCAGTAGTTAGAGTAGAGTAGACTCACCTCTCCATATAGGGACTACACAATGGGCCCCTTTTGTAGACAAAGCATTTTGATGACCAGGGGTGGACTGACCATCTGGCATTTCGGGCAAAGTGGGCCTGTCTTACTTTTTTTCCCCGCAAATTTATCATTATCTGGCTAATAATGGAGGCCTTTAGGGAAAAAATTGTTCGGGGTGTGGGGGTTCAAGAAAAAAAATGGTCCGGTGTGTTAGAAATGACATAGGGCGATTTCTGGTCGAGGCTGCCCTTGTTGATGTCCTTTCAAGAGCTTATGTTGACATTTGCCACTTGATGTCACACACAGTCATACCCGTTTGAGCCTAGTATTTTGTCACTTCATGTATTTAGGCTGTAACATAATCCTTCATTTCCAGAGTCCAGACAATGCGCCTATTCTTTTTATTTCATTTAGGGTAGGTGGGAGTTTTTTTATAAAATATTTCTTACTGTATGAGAACAAGACAGAAATGCCTTGTCAAGAATCTATACAAGTCTACCTCAGGATGTTTTTGAAAATGGACAATGACCGAGTTAAAAAAAAATCAAGATCGATTTGTCCATTAATTTTGTGAGATTTTTTGTGTGAATGATTTTTTTGTTTCAGTTTGCAATGTAATGTTTTCCTCACATAGAAATGCTGTTGAATTACTGTTGACTGTTATTCTTTTTTTGTGATTATACATTGTCTGCATCAATACATCAGACATGTTGGTATTATTCTATGCATTGATATTGTCTATGCTTAATTTGAACTGAAATAGGTGCCGGTACTCATGTTGGGTGCCGGTACTGTTTATATTTAGGTTCAGGAGCTCCACAATACTTTTGAGCTAATATTCTATAAGAGGAACAGGAGCTCAAGCAGTAGAACATTTGAGGTGCTGGTACTGAGCTCCGGTGAATTTCTGTATAACATGATAATACTGAACCTGAACTCAAAGCAGGAGGGGTATATTACTCTGTATGTAGGTACAACAGCGCCTCTTGAACAAATCACCTTATCTATACTTACCAGGACAGGCAAACACCCTAACAACTTCAAGCAACCTCAATAAACCTCTGATATCTCTGTTGTGTTTCTGAAGGCGTCTACTAGGTCTACTTAAATACTAAAGTGTCAAATATAATCATATTCATTATAGGCTGTTGGAAAAATACCAGGACTTACTGTCAGAAATGCATTTGTTTAATTTTGTTTAAAATCTACCTCTGATCTTTTGATACACTGTATTATGGACAAAAATGCATGCTTGCTTTTGCATATGTTTCTGTCATATGAGTTGAAAGTATGGTTAAAAATATTCACAATCATTCCCCACAAAATTAATACCCAATACCCATTTTCCTCATACCATATATCCTTTCTGGTCACTATCTCAATTAGGCCTATATGTCAGTATTCAATGTATAGGGGTTATAAATGAAGCACAAAACAAACAATAGGCCTGATATTGTGTGTTACTTGATTTCTCTGCTTTGCTGTTTATTAGACCAAAGAATGTAGCTATGTTGACTGTTATCACCAACCACAGAATGTGATACAGTAGGCCTATAGCTCACTTTGACAAATCATGTACCAAGCTTTATTGCCAACTGAGTTGCGAACAACGCATAGTAGTGTTGACATGTGCATCATTGACTCACCTGTTAATAAACAAATGTCAATATGATACACTGCTGGTGAGGCTGTCTCTTTTTAGGCTACAGTTCCTGACAAACTGAACATGTGACAAACTGAACATGATACATCCAGGCTCTATCACATCCGGCTGTGATTGGGAGTCCCATAGGGCGGCGCACAATTGGTCCAGCATCGTCCAGGTTTGGCCAGGGTAGGCCGTCATTGTAAATAAGAATGTGTTCTTAACTGACTTGCCTAGTTAAATAAAGGTTATATTTAAAAAATTTAAAATTAAATGTGATGCAATGCTAGGCCTATATTTGATTAATGGGTTGGTAGTCTAGTGCCTAGAGACTTTAAAGTTGTTTTACAAAGTAACAAAGAAACGTTTCAGGAGACAATGTTTCTTTCTAATAGCAAGTTTATTAATACTTTGTTGCAACATTGTGCACATCTTCTTTCACCCACATTATGGTACCAAAGACATTACAGTATGGAGATAGGCTAAAACGGCTTCTCCAATAGAAATCCCTGATCACACTTGTAGTAGGCGATGTCATGGCGACGTTGGCTAGCTAAGCGCATGCGTAGAAGCACGTCATCGCGGCTAACCGTGGTCTTGCGCCGAACTGCGCATGTTCAAACCGTCAAATCATGGGCACTCCTTCGATATAAAGTTATTTTTGAACAAATTAAAACGTATCAGTTTGCCACTTTCACTAGGTTGGAGTAAGAACAAGTTCAACTACTTAATACATTGGCTCGAATCTAGGTTGTGTCTTTAGATTTCGAGAAAATTAACAACTAAGGAAGAATTTTCCCTTCTCTCATTGACTACTCAAACCCCAAACACAGGCCTGGTCTGTTTGCTCTGTTTAACTACCGTTACCGGAAGTCTCGCCATTGTTGCACCTCTAGGTTTAGAACTCTGTGATGGTGCTGTCCATGGTGCTGTCCCTTTAAGAGCATGCTCCAAACAGATATTGTGATAGGGGAGTTACATTTTCTGCAAACCGTGTTGATCAAGATAAAATACATCATACCGTTCTTTGTTGATACTGCCCACTACCTAAAATAATGGTTGAGCTAAATGTATCTTTCAGAGCGTCATTTCATTCAAGATAATTAACGTATAGTCTGTGTTATGTAAAATATAATGGTACAACCTACATGGTGTCATTGGAGCAAACTAAATATGTCATTCAGGGGGGTTGCCGGAAAACCAATACAATTTTACAAACAATAATTGCACTAATTTAAGATGGTTATACAAAAATGAGACAAATTTTGAATTTCATCGTTTTCCAAGACAACCTATTTCTTTGATGTCAGTGTGATGTCGTTACTATCCTCTCAGAAACGACTCACCCCGGTCAATCTCGGCGAAAGAACGTTGCTCAGTGCGTGTACCGAATTTAAAAATGTATTGAAAATAAATGTTATTTCTGCACGGAAGAAGAAATGTTATTCCTCGTTTTACTGGTGTAATGAAAGCGAGAGGCACCGTGACTGTATACTTTGGGAGGGAGTTGTCAGGGCAATAATCCATTGGCATGAATGTAAAACTATGCAATGAACGGGGGCACAATTGTTATTTTCTCTTTCAGCTAGAGAGGGTTGCTTAAAGGGGGGGCAGTATTTCCCACTTTCGCTTCTACAGAGCACACTGTCTGTGTTGTTTTAGTAGCGAGTCAAGCAAGCGGGCGCGCGCTGTTGATGGGGAACTTGAGCTACAGATTTGCTCAGCACGCTCACAGAACTTGTCTATCTGCGCGACAACGTGTTTGGCTGAGTGGTGGCTAATGGCTGCCATAGAAAGTGAGAAAGACAACAACAAATGAATCCTTGAGAGAAGACGAAAACAGGTAAATGTGTAGCTTGCTAGATATATAGCTAGCTGCTCTTTATTTCCTTTCCTCGTCTTCAGAAGAAGCCAGTTCTTTTGTCTGCTCGTGCGACATGAATGCTTGGTGATGTGCGCAGGTGTGTGGAACTAGTTAGTTAGCCGAATGTGCTAATTTTGTCTCGGCTCATAGAGGACAATATACGTGTACACGATTTGAACAAGCTAGCTAGGTAGTTTACGTAAGCTGCTAAGCAAACGAATTTGTCTACACCCCCCCCCCCCCCCATGTGGTGACAGCTACATGTAACGTTATACAGCAATGATTCTAGCTAATAAGCTATTGCATTTTTAGCCACCATTTTCTTCCCTTGGCTTCCTAGTTAGCTAACGTTAGTTACTGTTAAGTTAGCTACCTAAAAAACAGTTTCGCTTCCGTATTAGCTAACCAATTCCTCTCAAGAGCTTAGCTAATTAAACGTATTACTATTTGATTATATTTAGTTTTATTCTTACATATATTTAGATTTATTCTTACATATTTGGGCAGTCCGCTGACGAACGTACATTTTCCCCTTTCAAAATGTGTCAGCTGCCAGCCATTCGTTAGTGTGCACGTACAGGTCAGAGGGTGAGGGGCACAGTTGATTTGTTTACATTTAGCAAGCTTTGGCCTCTGAGGGTTTCACATTTGCTCTCTTGTGGGTAGCTAACTGTCCTGATTTGACTTGCTAAAATGCGAACACTAACGTTTTTGTTGTCATGCATTTGACATGGTCACTTAGCTAGGTAGTTTGTTTTCCTCAAAATACTTAGACTAACCTAGGCCTATAGCTATGGGTTTTGACGTGCTAAGGAGGAGGGGTCTGTCAACTCACATATGACAGATTAACCCCCCTGGTTGGGAGACTATTCAGTAGGTAAGAGGCATAAGTGTTACATTCTGTTCTGCTGTGCTGCTGACCTCACCTAACGCTCAACAATAATCAGTGGTAACCCATTAACCCCACCACCTCTCCCAGCACAGTGAGGAAGAGGATGGTGAGCAGCCAGCCGAAGTATGAGCTGATCCAGGAGGTGGGGCGTGGCAGCTATGGTGTGGTGTACGAGGCGGTGGTGAAACGCACTGGAGCCCGGATGGCCGTGAAGAAGATCCGCTGCCACAGCCCAGAGAATGTAGAGTTGGCCCTCAGGGAATTCTGGGCCCTGAGTAGTATCCAGAGCCAGCACCCCAACGTCATCCACCTGGAGGAGTGTGTCCTGCAGAGAGATGACCTGGCTCAGAGGATGAGCCACGGTTCCAGCTCCCCACTATACCTAGAGGTAAAAACTTTTTAGTTCGATAGATAAATCAAATCACATTTTTTGTTTACATACACATTTAGCAGATGTTATTGATGGTGAAGCAATGTTTGTTCCTAGCTCCAACAGTGCAGTAGTAAACAACAATACACACATCTAGAATGGAATTAACCTCTCTGGTACAAGTGGGATGCTAGCGCTAGCGTCTCACCTCGTCAACAGCCAGTGAAACTGCAGGGCGCCAAATTCAAAACAACAGAAATCCCATAATTAAAATTCCTCAAACATACAAGTATTAAACACAATTTTAAAGAAACTTCTTGTAAATCCAACCACAGTGTCCGATTTCAAAAAGGCTTTACTGCGAAAGCACACCATGCGATTATGTTAGGTCAGCACCTAGTCACAGAAAACCATACAGCCATTTTCCAGCCAAAGAGAGGGCTCACAAAAGTCAGAAATAGAGATCAAATTAATCACTAACCTTTGATCTTCATCAGATGGCACTCATAGGACTTCATGTTACACAATACATGTATGTTTTGTTTGATAAAGTTCATATTTATATCCAAAAATCTCAGTTTACATTTGCACGTTATGTTCAGGAATGCATTGTCTCAAACAAACATCCGGTGAAAGTGCAGAGAGCCACATCAAATTACAGAAATACTCATCATAAACATTGATAAAAGATACAAGTGTTAAACATATGAATAAAGAAACTTCTCCTTAATGCAACCGCTGTGTCAGATGTCAAAAAGGCTTTACGGCGAAAGCACACTTGGCGATTTATGTTAGGTCAACGCCTAGCTACAGAAACCCATACAGCCATTTTCCAGCCAAGGAGAGGGCTCACAAGAGTCAGAAATAGCATTAATCTATTTGTAATAAGTTAGCACTAATTTCTAAACCTGTTTTTGCTTTGTCGTTATGGGATATTGTGTGTAGATTGGGGGGAATAGTAATTTAATCCATTTTTTAGAATAAGGCTGTAATGTAACAATGTGGGAAAGGTGAAGGTGTCAGAATACTTTCTGAATGTGCTGTACATCAATGTTATTCTGAGGCAACCTGGAACATATCCCAGTCTGCTTGATCAAAACATTCTTGAAGCATGGATTCCAATTGGTCAGGCCAGCGTTGAATAGACCTTAGAACAGGTATTTTCTGGTTTGAGTTTCTGCCTATGGGAAGGGAGGATCAGAATGAAGTAGTGATCTGATTTGCAGACGTGGGAGGGCCTTGTAGCCATCCCAGAAAGGAGAGTATCAATGGTCGAGTAATGCAGGTAATGTGGTTGTGTTTTCCTCAAATTTGTTTTAAAATACACAGCTACAATAAATGCTGCCAGTGTAGTTCCTTGAGGACTGTCGTGGTATCGGCTTGAGGTGGAGTATACACTAGAGGTCGACCGATTTATGATTTTTCAACACCGATACCGATTATTGGAGGACAAAAAAAGCCGATGCCGATTTTTATATATATATATATATATATCATACACACACATTTTTGTAATAATGACAATTGCAACAATACTGAATGAACACTTTTATTTTAACTTAATATAATACATAAATAAAATCAATTTAGTCTCAAATAACATGAGAACATGTGTTAAAACGAACCACCAGCTTTCATGGGTCTTCAATATTCCCAGTTAACTTCTTATGGCTGCAGGGGCAGTATTGAGTAGCTTGGATGAAAGGTGCACAGAGGTGCCCATAGTAAATTGCCTGCTCCTCAGTCCCTGCAATTTCACTGGCTGTTGTCATATCGATCCCGGTAGCGGGATGCAGCCATAAGAAGTTGTAGTGCAGAAAGCAGAGCTTGTCTGCATGGTCCCCTGTCAGTCTGCTCCTCCGTGAAACACAGACCTTATTTGAAGTAGATCAAGACATTCTCTATGGAAGACATGAACGGTAAAATAACAAAGGAACCCCTTTCAAGTTCAGCCGCAAGTTATTACAGGAATTATAACGCGTCGACTATTTCTCTCTAAACCATATACCTTTGACTAATCCGGAAACTATCACCTCAAACAAAATGTTTATTCCGTTACATATTTTATCTAATGGGTGGCATCCATGAGTCTAAATATTCCTGTTACATTGCACAACCTTCAATGTAATGTCATAATTACGTGAAACTCTGGCAAATTAGTTTGCAAAGAGCCAGGCGGCCCAAAATGTTGCATATACCCTGACTCTGCGTGCAATGAACGCAAGAGAAATGACACAATTTCACCTGGTTAATATTGCCTGCTAACCTGGATTTCTTTTAGCTAAATATGCAGGTTTAAAAATATATACTTGTGTATTGATTTTAAGGCATTGATGTTTATGGTTAAGTACACATTGGAGCAATGACAGTCATTGATTGTTTTTTTATAAGATAAGTTTAATGCTAGCTAGCAACTTACCTTAGCTTACTGCATTCGCTTAACAGGCAGGCTCCTCGGAGTGCAATGTAATCAGGTGTTAGAGCATTGGAGTAGTTAACTGTAAGGTTGCAAGATTGGATCCCCGAGCTGACAATGTTAAAAATCTGTCGTTCTGAGGCAGAACGTTCCTAGGCCGTCATTGAAAATAAGAATGTGTTCTTAACTGACTTGCCTAGTTAAATAAAGATTTAAATAAAGGTGAAAAAAAAGAAAAAGATTTCCGATTGTTATGAAAACTTGAAATCGGACCTAATTAATCGGCCATTCCGATTAATCGGTCGACCTCTAGTATACACGGCTGTGACTATAACCAAAGAGAATTCTCTTGGGAGGTAATACGGTCGGTATATCCCTTGCACAAATGGCCTACAGCTATGGTGACTGTCCCGCACTCACTGGCACAAGAAACTGAGGGACCAGAATGTTTGATACAATATTGCAAATTTCCTAGCATGAGCTTTGGGCCAGACAGTTGATAGTTCATACAATGTTTCAAGTTTGTTGCTAAGAATTGCCTGTATGCAATGTGATTTATAGGATACAAATTTTGATCATTATTTTCTACCTGCAGGCTGCAATGTTTTTATTTGTTGGCTTTATGTAGGCTATTTTTACATAATTGGCAATGGCTATCAGTTACATTTCGATTTGTATAATTTTCATTTAGATTAGCCACATTGATTTTGAGATGAAAATGTTACTGGCACACAGCTCGGTAGAAATGCTAAGATAAATTGGCACTCCAAATAGAAAATGTTGACGACCCCTGGTGTAGACTATTTATTCTGCCCTTGAGTTGCGTTCCCATGCAAAACTAGACAGATAGCTAACAACTAAGTCTTCAATAAAACTCCCAAGGCGTGACTTTTCTTGAATTAATATATTGAAAACGTTTATGTTGTAAAACTGCAAAATACAGAAAATAATATACTTTAGTATTCAATTCACACCGACATACTGTAGCTGTACATTATACATTTGAAGTTGCATAAATACAAAGCACGTGCTAAGGTACCATGCATCTGGCATGATGCCAAACAATATAGCTAATTGTTACTCATATGGTAATTGGCTAACTCCTTTCATTACTCTAATAATGTACAACCATCTATGTAGAATAACAAAGCATATTACACTAGAAACAGTAACAAAACTACAGTATTGTATATTTTACAATTCGTTTGCATTATGCACGAGCAAAATAATACAGCTAACGGCATACATGAAAGGCATTGCAATTTGTGTGAGTAAATGCAACCAACCAACATTGATATGTAAGCAACTCTATCAATAACAAGATTATCATCATTAGCTAAATGCTTGAATCGAACTTACAGAAATAACTACACTGAAAGACCTGCACCGTAGCGTTGTTTTTAGCTGCTTCTATGCGTGTAGAACAAATTCTCTACTTCCTGTTTGCGTACAGTCTAAGTACCAGAAAGCTCCACTAGGGGATGAATAACACCATGGAATACAATGAAGATCCATCTTAACCATTGTAAATAAATAATCTGTTACCTTCTAACAGAATGGCAGCACACTATTACTGGCAACTTCAGGAGTGTAACAGCAGCATTTGCGAAGGCCAGCAGGAGGTGGAGGAATGTCGGGAACAGATTTGCTTCTTCTGTTTAGGCCATCTTGATATCTGGCTCCCTCTTGAGTCATTTGTCTTTAATTATTTAATCAACCAGTGTTCTTAAAGCATCAGGCAAGCTCAGTACATATAGTTGATTTGATTAAAACACAGGATTGTCTATGTATTTTTCCATATGTAAAAAAAAAAAAAAAAGGTTTAAAAAAATTGACCAATTGAAAGACTCTCGGTCGACTTATTTTATTTTTTTGTAGGGGACAGCCCTACAATAGATGAGTAAGTAAATTAAAACGATCCTAAAAGCAATACATGAAATGCACAAAGGGGATGTGGCTTAAACAACCGGTGGAGATCAAATCAAAGTTTATTTGTCACGTGCGCCGACTACAACAGGTGTAGAACTTAGTGAAATGCTTACTTACTAACCAATAGTGCGAAAAAAAAGGTGTGTGTGTAGGTAAGTAAAGAAATAAAACAACAGTAAAAATACATTTGAAAATAAGAGTAGCAAGGCTATATACAGACACCGGTAGTCAGGCTTATTGAGGTAGTATGTACATGTAGGTATGTTAAAGGGACTATGCATATATGATGAACAGAGAGTAGCAGTAGCGTGAAAGGAGTGGTTGGCAGGAGGTGGGACACAATGCAGATCGCCCAATTAGCCAATGTGCTGGAGCACTGGTTGGTCGGGCCAATTGAGGTAGTATGTACATGGATATATGGTAAAAGTGACTATGCATATAAGATAAACAGAGTAGCAGCAGCGTAAAAGAGGGGTTGGGGGGGGGGGGGGGCACACAATGTAAATAGTCCGGGTAACCATTGGTTACCTGTTCAGAAGTCTTATGGCTTGAGGGTAAAAACTGTTGAGAAGCCTTTTTGTCCTAGACTTGGCACTCCGGTACCGCTTGCCATGCGGTAGTAGAGAGAACAGTCTATGGCTGGGGTCTTTGACAATTTTTAGGGCCTTTCTCTGACACCGCCTGGTGTAGAGGTCCTGGATGGCAGGCAGCTTTGCTCCAGTGATGTATTGGGCTGTACGCACTACCCTCTGAAGTGCCTTGCGGTCAGAGGCCGAGCAATTTCCGTACCAGGCAGTGATTTAACCGTTCAGGATGCTCTCGATGTTGCAGCTGTAGAACCTTTTGAGGATCTCAGGACCCATGCCAATTCTTTTTAGTTTCTTGAGGGGGAATAGGCTTTGTCGTGCCCTCTTCACGACTGTCTTGGTGTGTTTGGACCATTCTAGTTTGTTGATGTGGACACCATGGAATTTGAAGCTCTCAACCTGCTTCACTAAAGCCCCG
Source organism: Salvelinus alpinus (assembly GCF_045679555.1). NCBI lineage: Eukaryota > Metazoa > Chordata > Actinopteri > Salmoniformes > Salmonidae > Salvelinus > Salvelinus alpinus. The sequence continues at coordinate 30,230,840 of NC_092114.1, forward strand.
TCGATGAGAATTGGGAGGTGCTTGGTGCTCCTTTTCCTGTAGTCCACAATCATCTCCTTAGTCTTGGTTACGTTGAGGGATAGGTTGTTATTCTGGCACCACCCGGGCAGTTCTCTGACCTCCCTATAGGCTGTCTCGTCGTAGTCGGTGATCAGGCTTACCACTGTTGTGTCATCTGCAAACTTAATGATGGTGTTGGACTCGTGCCTGGCCATGCAATCGTGGGTGAACAGGGAGTACAGGAGGGGACTGAGCACGCACCCCTGGGGAGCTCCAGTGTTGAGGATCAGTGTGGCAGATGTGTTGCTACCTACCCTCACCACCTGGGGGCGACCCGTCAGGAAGTCCAGGATCCAGTTGCAGAGGGAGGTGTTTAGTCCCAGGTTCCTTAGCTTAGTGATGAGCTTTGAGGGTACTATGGTGTTGAACGCTGAGCTATAGTCAATGAACACCTTTCTTACATAGGTGTTCCTTTTGTCCAGGTGGGAGAGATGGGGGAGCTCACTGGGGATCAGGTTCAGGTTTCCCCTTGTCCATGTGTAGGGTGACGGCGTTGCTCATATGAAAGGTTTCTGATAGGGGGGTTATCTAGGATGTCTTTTTAAATAAGCGCTAGGTGGGCGGTACTAGTGGGTTTCGGTGAAGGTGAACCTAGTTTTTGAAAATCAAACTTATATTTTTAATGCATCATAAAACATTAAATATTTCAACTTGATGTACTTAAGTTATCAGATGCTTATGATTCAAGGTTAGGCCCTAGTACTAAGGCTGTAGTTCAAACCTATTATGGCCTCAATCACATGGAAGAGTATATGTTCAAACCAGAGGAACCACATCTTGAGCGTAACTGTTGAAAGACCAGATCCGGATCTGTGCTGGCGCTGGCAGGATGGAAATTAACATTCAACTTCAAGGTTCTGTCTTGCAGATGCTGAGAAGCATCTTGGCAGCCGAGGAGTAAGTTCATGAGGAAGTGGTCAGAACAGAGGGGAGGAATCTGGCTATGTTGATGTGTAGAATGTTAGTGGAGAGGTTTTTGAAGTCATTAACTCATTTCACCAAGTGGCAATTATAGAAGTGATACACAACACAGGGATAGCCTAAATACATGAACCATAACATGTTGGTAAAGGGCATTCTTGGTTAAGGGCTTGTAAGTAAGCATTTCACGGTAAGGTCTACACCTGTTGTATTTGACGCATGTGACACCATTTGATTTAATGTAACATAGCATAAACATACCATAAGTTCAGTATCTAGAACATGACACACACAGTAGATCCCAACTTGGCTATAGGATAATGTATTGGACGTTGTTCGCAGTCATGCTAGTTGATAGTGTTGGGTTTTGTTTTTTTCCTTCTGGTTATTCTACATATTGTTGTCAGCACAGTCAGTGGCTGAGCACATTCCTTTACACTGATGTACGTAGATACAGAGATGACAAATTGCTAGTCCAGTTTTTGCTAGTAATTCAAGGTGTTAGCTAGTGTTGCTTCCAGTGTTTTTCGCCTCACATTCAGCCTGTTGGATGCCTCTCTACAGAGAGTTTATACTTTGACTAGTTAGTTCAGAAGACTGTGTCCTCTGTTATTTCTATCCGTTGTGTGTTGAGTTATGCCAGGATGTTTAGCTCGTCTGTCAGGTGATGCCATCACCACTGGTTTTAAGGGGGCATCTCATGTTCTCATTGAGCGCTGGTTTAGAGACTACTCCCCAGTCAACACTGTTCCTCCCCCCTGGCTCACTGAGGGTTTAAAGGGACTGGCAATAACTGATTATAGCCTCAGTGGCACATGGGCCATTGTCACACACTTACACACATTGTCCGACCGCTCTACAAGCTTGTTAAACACTCCAGTGTGTTGGGCTTGGCCGCTTTCCCAGAATCCTTGTTCAGACAGTCTTTCTTTTCTGTAATGTTCCAATGTTCTGCTGCTGCTTATAGAGGGAAAACTCACAATAATAGGAAAGGATTATCGTGTATTGGGGAAAACAAAGATAATGGACCATTGAGGCCAGGGACCGTATTATCTGTCTGTGCCAATGCTGGTGGATTATTTGCATCTATTAGGTTACGGATGCCTCGGCTCGCTGAATGGCATGTGACAATTTGTGACTTTTTTGTTGTTGTTTTGTACGGTCTGGGTTTCCCTAGGTGGTGGGACTGTCAATGTGGGGTTTTGTACCATAAAGATTGTCAGGCATTAGCTTGTAATTCAAAACCCAAGTAGTTGTCCTGCTGGTGTGTGCATGTCAAAAACCTGAAGCACATTTTCTATGGGAGAGGATAGGTTTGGATCTGGTCAGCTGTCAAAAGTAGATGTGTGCGTGCTTGTGGTGAACCCAGTTCCTTCAGCAGAAACCTGCAACGAGTTATGATAAAAAATAAAAAAGACGAGACAGAAAAACAGCCAACACACCTAAACACCCCTCTGTTTGACAGCTCACAAAGGATGGCAATCACACTGTGAATTCAAAGCCAAAGACAAGCGAATTTAGCTTGTTTGTTGAAAATTGTCAGTATCTCCCCCCCCCAAGGAATTTCATATAATTATGATAACTAGGGCTTTCCTCGACAAAAATATATACAAAAATAATTGGTTGACCGAGTCGTTCTGTTCTTTCGACCAATCGATTTGGTCAACGTTGTAACTTATTTTTCCATATACATTGCATTCGGAAAGTTTTCAGACCCCTTGACTTTTCACACGTTATGTTACAGCATTATTCTAAAATGTATTAAATAGTTTTTTCCCCTCAATCTACACACAATACTCCATAATGACAAAGAAAAAAGTATTCAGACCCTTTACTCAGTACTTTGTTGAAGCACCTTTGGCAGTGATTACAGCCTCGAGTCTTCTTGGGTATGACGCTACAACCTTGGCACACCTGTATTTGGGGAGTTTGTACCATTCTTCTCTGCAGATTTTCTCAAACTCTGTCAGGTTGGATGGGGAGCATCGCTACACAGCTATTTTCAGGTATATTCGGCCTGTCCAAGCTCTAGGAAGAGTCTTGGTGGTTCCAAACTTCTGTGTTCTTGGGGATCTTCAATGCTGCAGGAATGTTTTGGTACCCTTCCCTAGGTTTATGCCTCGACACAATCATGTCTCGGAGCTCTAGGGACAATTCCTTTGACCTCATGGCTTGGTTTTTGCTCTCACATGCACTGTCAACTGTGGGACCTTTTGATATAGACCGGTGTGTGACTTTCCAAATCATGTCCAAACAATTGAATTTACCACAGGTGGACTCAAGTTGTAGAAATATCAAGGATGATAAATGGTAAGAAGATGCACCTGAGCTCAATTTCGAATTTCATAGCAAAGGGTCTGAATACCTAATGTAAATAAGGTATTTTTTTTATATGTATGCGTGTGTATGTAATACATTTGCAAAAATGTCTAAACCTGTTTTTGCTTTGTCATTATGGGTTATTGTGTAGATTATTTTTGTTTTCACCTCAATCAATTTTAGAATATTAATCCATTTTAGAATAAGGCTGTAATGTAACAATGTGGAAAAAGTAGAGGGGCCTGAATAATACTGCAAAAATGTCTAAACCTATTTTTGCTTTGTTATAGATTGGGGGACCATTTTGAATCCATTTTAGAATAAGGCTTTAACATAACAGTGGAAAAGTGAAGGGGTCTGAATTAGAGGTCGACGTATTATGATTTTTCAAAACGGATATTTAGAGGACCAAAAAAGCTGATACCGATTAATCGCCTTATTTTTAAAATATTTATTATTCTTTTACATTTGTTTTTTTAATAATGACAATTACAACAATACTGAATGAACATTTTTATTTTAACTTAAAATATTACATAAAGAATTGTCTCAAATAATAAAATGTTTGGTTTAAATAATGCAAAACAGTGTTGGAGAAGAAAGTAAAAGTGCAACATGTGCCATGTAAAAAAAGCTAACGTTTAAGTTCCTTGCTCAGAACATGAGAACATATGAAAGCTGGTGGTTCAATATTCCCAGTTAAGTTTTAGGTTGTAGTTATTATAGGAATTATGACGTGTCGACTATTTCTCTCTCTACCATTTTGTATTTCATATACCTTTTGACTATTGGATGTTCTTATAGGCACTATAGTATTGCCAGCCTAATCTTGGGAGTTGATAGGCATGAAGTCATAAACAGCGCTGTGCCACAAGCATTGCTAAGAGCTGCTGGCAAACGCAGTGAAGTGCTGTTTGAATGAATGCTTACAAGCCTGCTGCTGCCTACTACCAGACTGCTCTATCAAATCCTAGACTTAATTATAATATAATAAACACGGAAATACTAGCCTTTGGTCATTTAATATGGTAAAATCCGGAAACTATCGTTTTGAAAACCAAACGTTTATTCTTTCAGTGAAATACGGAACTGCTTTGTATTTTATTGAACGGGTGGCAACCCTAAGTCTAAACATTGAAGGTTGTGCAATGTAACAGAAATATTATGTCATAATTATGGCAAATTAGTTCACAGTTCGCAACGAGCCAGGCGGCCCAAACTGTTGCATATACCCTGACTCTGCTTGCACGTTTATATTGCCTGCTAACATTAAAATAAATTAAACTAAATATGCAGGTTTAAAAAATATACTATTGTGTATTGATTTTAGCTTCTTATGTCTGGGGGCAGTATTGAGTAGCTTGGATGAATAAGGTGCCCAGAGTAAACTGCCTGCTACTCAGGCCCAGAAGCTAAGATATGCATATTTATTAGTATATTTGGATAGAAAACACTCTGAAGTTTATAAAACTTTTTGAATGATGTCTGTGAGTATAATAGAACTCATATGGCAGGCAGAAACCTGAGAAAAAATCAAACCAGGAAGTGGGAAATCTGAGGTTTGTAGGTTTGCCTATCCAATATAGTGTCTATGGGGTCATATTGCACTTCCTAAGGCTTCCACTAGATGTCAAAAGTCTTTAGAACCTTGCTTGATGCTTCTACTGTGAAGGAGGGGGGATTGAGAGCTGATTTGAGTCAGGGGTCTGGCAGAGTGCCACGAGCTCACTCAGGCGCGCTCCCGTGAGAGGTAGCTGCGTTCCTTTTCGCTTCTAAAGACAAAGGAATTCTCCGGTTGAAACCTTATTGAAGGTTTATGTTTAAAACATCCTAAAGATTGATTCTATACATCGTTTGACATGTTTCTACGAACTGTAATGGAATTTTTGGACTTTTCGTCTGGACTAAGTGTGCCTGCACGTCGTGAATTTGGATTTTTGAATTAAACGCGTGAACAAAAAGGAGGTATTTGGACAAATTATGGACTTTATCAAACAAAACAAACATTTATTGTGGAACTGGGATTCCTGGGAATGCATTCTGATGAAGATCATCAAAGGTAAGTGAATATTTATAATGCTATTTCTGACTTCTGTTGACTCCACAACATGGCGGTTACCTGTATGGCTTGTTTTTGTGTGAGCGCTGTACTCAGATTATAGTATGCTTTTTCCGAATTTTGTTTTTGAAATCTGACACAGCGGTTGCATTAATAAGGAGAAGTTAATCTAAAGTTCCATGCATAACACTTGTATTTTCATCAACATTTATGATGAGTATTTCTGTAAATTGATGGCTCTCTGCAAAATCACTGGATGTTTTGGAGGCAAAACATTACTGAACATAACGCACCAATGTAAACTAAGATTATTGGATATAAATATGAACTTTATCGAACAAAACATGTATTGTGTAACATGAAGTCTTGTGAGTGTCATCTGATGAAGATCATCAAAGGTTAGTGATTAATTTGATCTCTATTTCTGTTTTTTGTGACTCCTCTCTTTGGCTGGAAAAATGGCTGTTTTTCTGACTAAGTACTGACGTAACATAATTGTTTTTGTGTGCTTTCGTCATAAAGCCTTTTTGAAATCGGACACTGTGGTGGGATTAACAAGTTTATCTTTAAAATGGTGTAAAATACTTGAATGTTTGAGGAATTTTAATTATGGGATTTCTGTTTGAATTTGGCGCCCTGCACTTTCACTGGCTGTTGTCAAGTCGATCCCGTTAACGGGATCTCAGCCATAAGAAGTTAATTAAGGCTTTGATGTTTATGGTTAGGTACATTTTGTGCAACGATTGTCCTTTTTTTTCGCGAATGCTCTTTTGTTAAATCATCAACCGTTTAGCGATGTTGTAGGCTGTGATTCGATGATAAATTAACAGGCACCGCATTGATTATATGCAACGCAGGACAAGCTAGTTAACTACACATGGTTGACGATATTACTAGGTTAACTAGTGATTATGTGAATATTGATTGTTTTTATAAGATGTTTAATGCTATCTAGCAACTTACCTTGGCTCCTTGCAGTTACAAGGTCCTTTTTACACTGCACTGTCGTGGCAGGCTCACTCGCGTAACAGGTGGTCAGCCTGCCACGCAGTTTCCTCGTGGATTGCATTGTAATCGGCCATAATTTGCGTCCAAAAAGGCAGATTACCGATTGTTATAAACTTGAAAGCGGCCACGCCGATTAATCGGTCGACCTCTAGTCTGAATAATTGCACTGTACTATTAAGACTAATGTTCTTTCTGTTTCTTTATCACCAGCTGGTGGAGACTTCTCTGAAGGGAGAGATAACCTTTGACCCATGCTGTGCCTACTACCTGTGGTTTGTCATGGACTTCTGTGACGGAGGAGACATGAATGCTTACCTGTTGTCCCGTAAACCCAGCCGCAAGACCAACACCAGCTTCATGCTGCAGTTAGGAAGCGCCCTGGCCTTCCTCCACCGAAACCAGATCATCCACCGGGACCTGAAGCCTGACAACATCCTCATCTCCCAGGGAAGGACCTTGGCGGGAACCCCCGAGCCTACCCTGAAGGTTGCCGACTTCGGCCTATCCAAGGTCTGCTCCACGTCGGGCCTTAACCCTGAGGAACCAGCATCTGTCAACAAGTGTTTCCTTTCCATGGCGTGCGGCACAGACTTCTACATGGCTCCAGAGGTGTGGGAGGGCCACTACACAGCTAAAGCAGACATCTTTGCCCTGGGCATCATCATCTGGGCCATGGTGGAGCGCATCACGTTCGTGGATGTGGAGACTCAGAAAGAGCTCCTGGGAAGCTACGTGCAGCAGGGGGAGGAGATCGTGCCCCTAGGGGAGGCGCTCCTGGAGAACCCCAAGATGGAGCTGTTGATCCCTGCCAGGATGAAGAGCATGAACGCCGGCATGAAACAGCTTATCAGGGAGATGCTGTCGTTCAACCCTCAGGAGAGGCCTGACGCCTTTGAACTGGAGCTCCGACTGGTCAGGATCGCCTGCAGAGAGCTCGACTGGGACACGTGAAAATGGGGGTGGATAGGAGGGGAGAGGACCATGGGACTTGTAGTCACAACGTCAAGTACATGTATCTAGGCCTAATTCACCACTGTTAGCTCTTGGTGCGGAGGCCACATTTTTTTTCTCATTTTTTTTTTTCAAGGGAACAATTCAAAGTTTGCAAAGATTTTGGCTTTGCAGTTGGATATTGGATCGGAAGTACTGGTAAACCTAGCTCAACAGGTTGACAGCCAGTCTGTAAAAATGGTTGTTTTGAATGTTAACATGGCAAGGCTGTCCATAAGCACATTCAGCTGTCTGTCTTGCAGAAGGAGATGAGTTGCTAGCTACCCCACTGCTACTGGTTTAGGCTAACCTGTTAGAAGTTGACTCGGTAGTTTGCCTACAAATGCCACCCCAGACTCTGTGGTAATATTCATACTAAAGTTATGATACAGGGAGACTGCGTCCTGTTATAATATGGATGCAATTATACACAAAGGTCCACACACCTCAGTGATCGTAAACTGTGCACGGCTGGTTTTACCAGAATTCTGTGACCACACCCTGCTCTTCCCTTTCAACAGACATGCACACGCACACTTCCCACTGCTCAGGTAAAAACAAAGATATACTGTTTGTTGGGATTTGTAGACAAATGGGTGTTTTTGAAGAGAGCAACATGACATCACTGAGGCCTGTGTATTCTGAGCTGGCCCTGAGCCAACTATGGGAATTATGCTAGTGGGAGCTGACAGTCTTGGTATGACAGCCCAGTGCAGACCTAACCTAGCAATTCCCAACCCAGTGCAGACATAACCTAGCAATTCCCAGACCTAACCTAGCAATTCCCAGCCCAGTGCAGACCTAACCTAGCAATTCCCAGCCCAGTGCAGACCTAACCTAGCAATTCCCAGACCTAACCTAGCAATTCCCAGACCTAACCTAGCAATTCCCAGCCCAGTGCAGACCTAACCTAGCAATTCCCAGCCCAGTGCAGACCTAACCTAGCAATTCCCAGACCTAACCTAGCAATTCCCAGACCTAACCTAGCAATTCCCAGCCCAGTGCAGACCTAACCTAGCAATTCCCAGCCAGCCAGTGTCATGATTGGCCCGGAATGAAAATAATTTGAGGAATGGAGTGTTTGGAATGTAATTTAAATTAAGTCACAACTTAAAGGCCAGAGACAACAAGCTGCTTATTCTAAATGCATAAAGGAATGTGTTCCTGCCCCAAACAACATCAATATATTTGGCTGAAGAGTCAGTGTTCTGCTTGTATTAATATAATATAGAGCTTGAATTTAGACTTGAATTCTCACAATTGAAGGTCAGTTTAGTTCTGAATTAAACCTGTGTGAACGGTATGGTTAGGGGTTCTACTTCAGTGGCAATCAGTTGACGACAAATGCACTTTTATTTTGTTTTCCTTTCTTAACTTACCCTGCTATCTATCACCTTGAGAAGGCTGGATATGGTGTGACGACACCAAACAGTGTTTACTAGGGGCCTTGGAGGACATATTGTCAAACGGCAAACAAAAAGTCTACTTATGAATGCAATGCCTCGCACCTTCAAAGAGGAAGAGAGAGCGAGGGGAGACACCAGCACAGCACACACACCTCCCTGAGCCCAGAGGCGCAATAGTTTGACACACAATACCATTTGTTTAACCTTATTTCATATATATATATATATATATATATATATGAAAATTAGGGGCAACTACTGACTGTAGTTGCCCCCTTTTAATCTCTCTCACACACACCACAGTTTACCGTGGTTTGTACCGGTAATCCCTTTCGCCATGCTTCCTTCCAACAGACCCATACTAAGCCTATTTAGGCTTTTGGTATAGTTGACAGATGTACAGGAAGGCTCATCTCGGGACCCTGGCCTATCGCCTTGCAAGTCCAAACTTTCTGCGCTTCTAACAGTTGTGGGAATGTATCAATATCATCAAATGTTCATCTGAAAATGTAGTTTGAGTGTCATTCTAAAACAGTGGCAGAAGTTGTAAAATGTGTTTTGTACGACCTGGCTGTTGCCTGCATTACTGCCTTTTTAAAATGTCTGCCATTGCCAACATACACTCGTCTTTCATGATGTTAACATACTTTATGCTTTATTTGAATATCTCCACACACTAGCACATATAGCACTATATTGTTTGATTTTGTGTCGGCCAGGCACATTTTTGTTCAGAATTTTGGCTTTGGGTTTCTTATCTCAGCTATTTCATGCCCATAATGTTAGCACGGATTGTGCTTTCAGATGCATATTTTATTAAAGGGGCAATCAGTAGTTGCTACATCCATTTTTGGACTTATCATCATTCATTTATAAGTACCCATTGATTCATGAAGAATATAAATTGATGCCTAATGAGTTTAAACTGTTGTACCCCATCAGAACCTAAACTATACACTGTGTACATAACATTAGGAACACCTTCCTAATATTGAGTTGCACCATCTTTTGCCCTCATAACAGCCTCAGTTCATTGTGGCATGGACTCTACAAGGTGTCAAGCATTCCACAGGGATGCTGGCCTTTTTTGACTCATGCTTCCCACAGTTGTCAAGTAGGCTGGATGTCCTTTGGCTGGTGGACCATTTTTGATACATGGGAAACTGTTGAGCGGCGAAAAACCCAGCAGTGTTGCAGTTCTTGCCATTCTCCAACTGGTGCACCTACTACCATACGCTGTTCAAAGGCACTTAAATCTTTTGTCTTGCCCGTTCACTCTCTGAATGTCACACAATCCATATCTCAATTGTCTCGTGGCTTAAAAATCCTTCTTTAACCTGTCTCCTCCCCTTCAGCTACACTGATTTTGAAGTGGATTTAACAAGTGACATCAATAAGGGATCATAGCTTTCACCTGGTCAGTCTGTAATGGAAAGCGCAGGTGCTCCTAATGTTTTGTGCACTCGGACTATATATGAGCTACTACAGAGGTTAAAGGAGGAGGCTCATGGACTTGACTGCATTACTATGCTCTGTTTTCAAGGGCCTTGACAGTGAGTTGTATATTTTCTGTGATGGGTTTTATCTTTTTTTCAACAGTTACTTCAGCTTCCATTATCTTCTGTCATTGATATAGAAGTGTGTTTATAATTACAGTTGGATACTGTATTGGTGTGGTGGTAATAATGTCTTCATTGGCTGAAAGTTGGTTTGTGTAACAAGATTGGGTACACACAACTGGGGTCAACAACTCAAATGTCGTTGCTGCTTCTGATGAGCTTGATATGGGGAAAGAGCTTGTTGCCTGAAATATAATCCTACCAGACTCCTCAGATGTGCCACCTTTGGTGACTCTGCGTCCCAAATGGCACCCTATTGCCTAAGTGCACTAATTTTGACCAAAGGCCCTGGTCTAACAGTACTATATATATTATGGAAAAGGGTGGATTTGGGACACACTTAAGTGCCCTATTCAGAACAGGACCCATTACAAAGAGAAACCTCATCAGTTGAAAATAAACACCAACACCAGTGTACATTACAACCAGGTGTGTGGGGGAAGGGGCTCACTTTTCTATGAACAGTATTTCATTGTAAGATATTTTTGAAGAGATGAAATGTATCAATACATGCTGTAATAAGTGTCATTCATTGTTGAATTATAAATAAAACCAACAAAAATAGTTAAATGTATTAGCAAAGTCCTCTTGCATGTAACAAAGTCCTCTTAGATTACAGTGAATATTTTAGTGAGAATCAACTCCCCTGCAAGTTTTCCATTAATTTTGCTGCTAATTGAGCGTTAGATACCCTTTGTTGTTTGGAAAGGTTATATAGTTGATTCTCTTCAGCCTCTGGTTAATTGACTGCCAAATTTCAGCTCACTAGCTAAATGTTAATCTGTCAACAGAGTAACTAACACCTACTTTTAATCTCATGGGGTAGTTCTCGTTATCAAATCTAACTAAAATCCCTCTTCTAACAACATATGGGTTGAAGGTGAGTTAAGGGACCTGCAATGCAGCGCAAAGGTATCACACAAATTAATTTAACTAGCGTTTTTTTTTAAAGTTTTAGTCACTCATTTGTTCCTGCTTTCAGTAGATGTATTGTGTAGTTCAATGTGTTTTCCCAAAGGATACAAAAGAGGCTCTGATATGGGAAGTGAATACAGGTACCACCAGTCCCCAGGTGGATTCACCACTTCCCAGTCAGGACAGAAAACCAAGGTGTTTATTTTAACCCTGATGCCATCACATAACCCATAACTGCTTACTGCACAATGACACAATGTTGTCTTGCAATGCATTGAGCTAGCATTCCTATCTTTAGAAAGTAGATGAGCTTTAGTGTACCAAATTATGATGCTTTTCCATTGACCTGCTGTGACAGAGGTCAGCCCTCCAGATGATGTCGTGTCCCAGCTGCTGTCTGCCACAGTTGCCAGGGAAGTCTTCAGCGTTGTAGACCGAGGTCAATCAGGTGAGTGTTTCTGTTCCACCAGGTGAGGGTCCCTGTTTGTAGAGAAATCTAGAGCCCTTTCTCAGACCTTATATCATGTTTATCCACCTCTTTCACCATGAAATACCTGGTCACACACAAGCCGTTGTGGCAGTGTTGCATTGATTGCACACCGGTCTGTATTTGATTTCTTAATGAAATTAACCAATATCCTGTACTCTGGACGACATGACTGGACCACTGTTGGACGTAAAGCTATGGGTGTACACTGCGGTAAGTGGATAGTTATAGGTCTTCGTCCACAAATGGCTCAAATGAAAACTAGGTCTTTGAAAAATAGGGCATAATATACTGTTCACCCAGGGACTTGTGTCAGTCTCTGGAAGTCTGCGCATCATTCAGATAAATGTTTTCCATTCAGTACTTCAAGTCTAGTATTTATATGCATGATTATGGTACATTTGTCCCCCTTTATGTACCTCCTGCCAGGGCCAAAGGTCATTGTTGGCTTTCAACCGCTGTTGCCTTGAGGACCTGAATGAGATCACCTCACATGCTGGAGGTAGTGCAGGCCCACATGCAGCACAACAGGAACCTGTGTAGTGGTGGTAATGCTGGAGACAGAGACACATCAACGTACGGGCTGAGTACCAATCAGAGCCAGGTCTGTTCTTTAGCCCAGCAGCAGAAACAATGCCTAGACCAGGGGTACTCAACTCTTACCCCACGTGGTCCGAAGCCTGCTGCTTTTCCTTTTCTACCTGATAATTAATTGCACACAACTGGTGTCCCAGGTCTAAATCAGTCCCTGATTTAGAGGGGAACAATTAAAACATGCAGTGGAACTGGCTTCTAGGTCCAGAGTTGTTTGAGAGGCCTAGACCCTAGCTTCTAATGCCCGATTGACTATAGGGGTACCCTGAACTGTTCTATGTTGGTTCAGATCTTTTTATTTTCACATTGTCCTTACCACCACAGTTCCAGCAACTAGCGTCAATGTGTAACCAGGACAACACAGTACAGCTAACCTTGGCTAGGCTAAGTAGTGTGAAAAGGGTATAAGTGTCTTGGGGTCGGGGTTGTTTCTGGATAAGGCCTCGGTATGCAGTTTCAAAACCAACTCGACAATGGATTTGTCTGTGTGATAATTATATTGGGCCTGTAGTCTTAGGCTGTCCAATTCTGAGATTTATTTTCCCTAATTTGTATTTTGACCAATCCGATCAACTCATAAAAAGATCTGACATGATTTATCAAAAGATCAATTAGTGGGAAAAATATCAGAATTGGGCTGCCAGTGTATACACATTCTTACATGGCTTTATTTCTCCTCCTGTAAGGTGTTGAATCTGCTCAGGAGCTGCTCAGACTCAAAGCCCAGGGGCATCAGTCTACAGGAGCTACACATTAAGCAGGATTACCTCAGCATGACTGTCATCAAGTAACGGCTGTGCTTTCTTTATTTGGATGTGTTTAGTACGGGGGAGAAAAAATATCGTAGAGAAATGGGGAGTTTTGGTCTTAATGCTTCCCCTTCCCCTTTACTCCATGCAACCACTCCTTGGAGTTACTATTGAGTGAAGGCCACATTTTCTTCACCATTGACAAGCATTTCTGGTCCACTACGGGCTAGAGAATGTCTTCTGTTGTTTCAGGTCCACTTACATGAATGGCTATTGGAATTTGTTTAATAAAACAACAGAACATTTTGGTTTATCAACATGCATGACTGATACTTGTGATGGGACCAATTCTTTAGAATGTATTTGTTTATTTATTATTTACACTCAAATAGGGAGATTTTGGTTTATGTGTTGACTGTGCCCTTGTTTTATTTTGTATTTATTTTATGTTTGAGGTCCTCAATGGTATATGACAGCTGATGCACAGTGTAGAATGTTGATTGGCTAAACGAATGCTTGCAATGAAAATAACTAACAATTTTGATGTCTTGATTAGTAAAATAATCAACAACAATATGGTGACAAACTTCCACAATTTTATCTAAACTTCAAAATAACAGTAGGCTAATTTTCAATAAAGTATTTCATCATAAACTACGATACCCAGCGTTCTACAGACTAACCTGAAGTCCTCACTTTCCCAGCATTCACTAGTACACGGTGTAAGATGGCAGCAAACTCAAGCACTAACACACCTCTTTTTGACTGCCCGTCATGGTAAGACCTGCGACGATGTCTAATGCATAATTTTGACTGTCAAAAATCAAAAGCATGCAGTAGAGTGTTGTAAGGTCCATGTCGGCGAAATAAACAAGATTGTCGTATCGAAATAGGCTGTTGTGTACTTGCTAGAAACTAGCAAGCTATCTGGCTAACTTGGCTATGATCTTGAAGTGCTCAGTCACAGTCGTATGCTAGCTGTTGAAGAACATTCTACTAACTAACGTTAACTTGTCAGTGAAATCCAGCTTCAAGGTTTGATAAAGCTGTATGGCGTAACATTATTGGTGTTCCCGAATGCTTACTGTTATGCAGGATTTGCAATCCTATTCCTTTCCCGAGATAAGAATTACAGTAAGAGTATTGCTTGTGCAGTTTACACAAATTATTAGAAGAAATGGCATGCAAACCCACAGTCTTGTTCAACTACTTTCGCAGCAAGGCAGTGAAACCACAGTCTTGAATAAAGGCATAATTATGGCATGCAATTAACGTTCACTGTGCGTGTCTGCCGTATGTGTATTTTGTCAGGGCAGGGAAACCTCCACCTGGACTCCATCTAGATGTGGTGAAGGGAGACAAGCTAGTAGAGGTAAGTCTACTAGCCTAGTCTTAACCCTGACCCCAACTTCCACCTTCATGACAATAACAGCTTTTGGTGCTGGACCAAAAATAACCACACATAGAAGAAGCAAGAGCAATGCCTGTGTGCAGAATACGTGGCTTGTATCAAGTGACCCCTTGGATTCCAAGGCTGTCAAAGATCTACACATAATATAACCCTAAAATGCCTTTGAGCAAGGCACTTAACCCTAATTTGCTCCAGGGGCACTATACTACTATGGCTGACCCTGTAAAACTACACATTTCACTGCACCTATCTGGTGTATGTGACAATAAAACATATTTTGTGTGTATATATACAGAACAATTGCAATACCAGTCCATGACCTTAGATAGGCAACTCTCTTCACACTTCATCCTGCCGTTTTTCATTTTGTAGAAGCTAATCATTGATGAGAAGAAATATTATCTGTTTGGGCGGAATCCAGACGTGTGTGACTTCACCATAGACCACCAGTCGTGTTCTCGTGTCCACTCAGCCCTGGTCTACCACAGACACCTCAAGAGGGTTTTCCTGATCGACCTCAACAGTAGTGAGTATCTATACTTCTTAATATCCTGCAGTGTTCCTTGGTCGTCTGACACTAAGTTAGTTGTCAAGTGTTTGTTTCAGTGTAAATATTTGTTAAAGAAAGAGAGCCATAGCTTGCTGGTCCCTGGTACAAAAATATTTGGGCCATGCCACATCATTGTAGATGCCAAATACAATATACAGTATTTCAACTTTCAGCATGAAGTGAAATTTCGAAAAAGCACAATCCATGTTACACTGTCCCCTCAGCTCATGGTACGTTTCTCGGTCATATCCGTCTGGAGCCCCACAAGCCCCAGCAGGTGCCCATCGACTCCACCATGTCGTTCGGGGCGTCCACACGGGTCTACACCCTGAGAGAGAAGCCCCAGCCTCAGACCAGCACCATACCTGGGGGAGAGGTGAAGGCAGGGGAGGATGAGGAGCTCAAAGGACTACTGGGTCTACCTGAGGAGGAGACCGAGCTGGAGGTAAGGGTGTGTCATGTGTTCTTGTGAGAGAGATTCATGTTTTGTGCAAGCACTTATGTAGTATAATTTTCTTGTTTCTCGATCTGTTTGATGACCCTGACCACAGCTATCCTTTTGTTTCCCCTGTTCTAGAACCTGACAGAGTTCAACACGGCCCACAACAAGCGTATCTCCACCCTGACCATCGAGGATGGAAACCTGGACATCGTGAGGCCCAAGAGGAAGAGGAGGAGCAGCAGGGTCTCCTTCAGCGAGGAGGAGGAGGTCATCAACCCAGGTGTGTTACTGTAGTTAGGGTTGATGATGACACTCATGTTCACATACACACACGCCTGCACACAGACATGCAAGAACACACACCCGTGTACGAATGTAGATGCGCACGCACACACAATGAATAATGTAATCCTGTGTGTTTTCTTGTTGTTACAGAGGACGTGGACCCGTCAGTAGGGCGCTTCAGGAACATGGTACAGACTGCTGTTGTCCCTATCAAGGTAAACTTCTTCAAGTCCATCTCTTACTTTATGCCGGGGATGATTCTTGGGAAAAGTTGCAAAAGTTGTTTCTTCAAGTCCATCTCTTACTTTATGCTTTTTTTGTTTTGTTTTTCTTACTTTGGGCAAACATTTAAATGGGGTTTTCAAGCTACTGAAGCTGGTGTGTAAATGTATCTAGCTTTTTATTTATTTATACCTTATTTATGTAACTTTCTTACTCATCCTTATTCACGATTCATTCATGATTATCCGTAATCATGGTAGCATCGACATTAATGTAGAGGTGTTCAGAAACATTCTATTCTTATTTACAATAAAAGTGACTCCAAAATGACAATACATTATTTACCATTCATATCTATTGGGCACAACTTAATCTGAAACACAACCCCCAAAAATTTGGGGACTACTCTAATACACATAGAAGTGAATTTGGCCAAATACTTATGACACCTTCAAATGGGGGACTAGGTACATAATGTGCTTTCATTTCTAAATGGTAAAACCGATATCTATGAAAATACCTTATTCTTACATGTACAACTAAAGTAAAAAAGCATTGGATTGGTGTAAACATGGATGAGAGAGTTTCTTTCAGCCATATTTTTTGCACCATTCTCGGCGCTATTGCTTTTAAATCCATGTCAAAATGAGATTGAATTAATAATTTAAACCTAACCCTATCTATGACCTTACATCACCTTATTTATTACTATACAACACAAATGCCTGATTTCTGTTCCTAACACTAAAACCGAATCGAAATAATATAAAAATATAAATATTTGTAACGTTATGTTACTAAAACAAAAAACAAATGAGCAAATCAGGTCTGAAAACAAACTGAATTTCAAATTTAAAAAATAAGAGAAATTAAACAACTACAATAACCTTGGTGTTGACCGATCGCAATCAATCAATCTATGCTAAAAGTGGTTGTATGTTGGAAAATCGAGATTGATCATATCAATCAATCCCATTTAATTTATAAATCCCTTTTAAAGACATTTGTCAGAGTACTTCACAGTGCTTCATAATTGACTCTACTGTATTGCCATCTTCAATCTTCTCATTCCCACCTAAACCCTGCTACCCAATCAGAAGAGGAAGATGGAGGGTCATGCTACACTAGGTCTGGAGGACTCTGTGGCCAGACGCATGCAGAACTTCCCCTTCAGTGGAGGGCTCTATGGAGACCTCCCACCCACCAGTGGAGAGGCCGGCTCCCTCCCCGCCGCCGCCCAGGCTGGAGCTACTATCCTGGGGGGCCTGCCGCTGGTCTTCCCTAACCCTGCTCCAGAGGTGGACCTCTCCCCCACCTCAGCCTCAGCACAGCCCTCCGTCACCCTCAACCCTGCTGCTAACCCTGCCCCTGGACTCTACACGCCCGAGGCGCTCAACGAACCACGCAAGAAGAAATACGCCAAGGAGGCGTGGCCAGGGAAGAAGCCCACGCCTTCTCTTTTGATATAGGTCATATTCAAAATGGCACCTTATTTCCCTTAGTGCACTACAAAGTTAATTAAGGAATAGTGTGCCATTTCAAATTTGCACATAGCACCTCCCTGGACAATGTAATGGGAGGGGTTAGTATTAGTTAGGAGAGTGGTCACATCTCTGAACAACCAATCAATCAAAATTTCCTGTACTGTACAAGCTGTGACAAAGGGATATATAAGCAACCCTGATATAGGGAGACGTTTGTAAAAATAATATATTATTTTGGTTTGGATGTTTTTTTTGTTGGTCTGTCTGCTTCAAATGTATATTATAACATGTTTTGTTTTTTATTGCTCATCTCACTTGTACTGACAAAGTAGTGTCTGTCTGAGCTCAGATTAAAATGCTATTTAAACTAATTTAACCTATACACATACGCAGGCTTCTTGAAGCTTATCATAAGACTTACTGTAACAGATTGGTGCATATGAACCATTTGTTTAACAGGTTTATTTGTTATTCTAAACTAAATGAAACACTGCTCTGTTACAAAAAACAATCTTATAAATGTGCTATTCACTCTGAATTTGTGGATATTTTAAGTGCCGTTGGTTTCACTGAAAACCATGTTACTGTCAAGACAGAGGGTAACGTTAACCAGACAAAGACCGCTAGACATTTTAGTAAACCACTCCGACAAGGCTATGAACTGAGGGTCCAAATTGGCTTTAAAGAAATTAGGAAGAAACAAACCAGTTTGTGTGTGAGACAGTCGTTATGTTTTTGCTATTTTTATACAATTATTCGGCAGTTGGTAGAAAAGGAACCCATTATTGGCAGATGTGTATGAAATTCAGTTAAGAAGAATGCATTAAAAAAAAAATTAAACAGTGACATGATGGTAATTACAATTAATATCTTTGTTTGATATTTGTATAATAAACAGTAATAATCCATACTCCTCTCTTTGCTGTGTGAGATGAGATGATGGTGGGAAAGGAGGATTAGTTTAGTCCCTAGAGAAATCTCCCGCTGGGTCTCTGCTGTGTTGCTTTCATGTCCCCAGTTTTACCTTTTTACTTTACACGACGCCATCTACTGAGAAAGCTCCTGGGATGGCTAATTAAGGGATTTTTCTGCTAATTCATGGATTTTTTAGCTAACTGAATGTGATTGTCTGTTCTGGGAACACGTAAAATGTGTCAGTTACTCTCCCAAGGTGATGACTTTTACTCATGTCTCTTTTTGTTTCTGATTATTACTTGTGGGTTTGTTAAATCAAAAACAATTTGAAAAAGCAATCTGTCCTCAAAACCGATCTGTAGTTTTATGGGAGTAAGAAGTAGCAATCACTGCTACTTCATACATGATAAAGGGTGTTTGTCCTTCACAATATCCATTTGATGCGCAAACTGTCGACAGTGTCGAATTCTATCTACAATGTGGCTCATTTTTATTACTTGTATTTCCATGGTCAATGCAGTGTTGGATTCTACTAGATTCTGTCAACATGTCGCTCATTTTGAATGTTGTGTTCTTATAATTGTTGATCTCTTTTCCACCAGAGGGCAACATGTGTACTGTGATCTGCTCTCTTTTGTTGAATCTAGAAACAACCCGATGTCATCCTACCTCAATGGATTACTATCAACTCATGCCAGTTGTTTCACAAATGTTCTCCATCTAGGAAGGAAAATTAAACCATTATTAGGTAGATGCATCCATTTAGGAAATATATATTTGTTAGTGTTCTGTACCAATGAATAGATGGTAGCAGACATTGGGTTCATAATATAGTCAAAGATTCATATTGTGAATTGAACTGATCATTGTTGATTTTAAAAGGACAGTGATGAAGGCCAATCAAAGACCCACATCCTGTGCCTTTGTTTCCAATTTTGAGGGTCAGTAGCAAAGCTATCAGTTTTTTGCCTTTTGGCTGGTATTATATATTTTAGTAACATCTTAATGCTTGTGATAGTCTGTTGTAAAGGAATGTTGGCAATACCATAGTCATGCTCTGCTCCATGAGGTGATCTTATTTAGAGAAACTCTGGAATGGGTTTAGTAAGAGAACTTGCAGCTACACCATCTCGCCTGTAGGGGTCTCTGGGGTTCTTCGCTGGCCCTGCTATGCTGCCTCTGGTTTTATGCCAAATGGCACTTTATTCCCTATATAGTGCACTTAATGTGAACAGGGCCCTGGTTAAAAGTAGTTCACTACATAGGCAATAGGCTGGCATTTGGAACGCCATCTCTGTCTCACCAGTGCAGATAAACAACCAGCAACTCCTTAATCAAATTTGCATGAGCGCGCTCAGGTTGCCATGGCAATAATTATCAGCACTGCCTAATTAACTTTCTCAATTGCTTAATGAGATACGACCCTCTGAACTCTATTTTTTTCTTTCTAATCCAAGTATTATTTTTGTTATTCTCTCTATCTTCCATTCTCACTCTCCTCTGTGTTAACCTGTGACCACTGAGATAATAGAAATTACAGAGAAAATAAATCCTGCCTCACATGATTTAACACAGGAATGTATAGGCTGAGACAAGTATATTTCCTGGTAGTTTCACACATGAAATGCAAAATGGAGACTAAAAGATACTACCTGTAATACTTGTATATAATACATCAGTATCTATTAGTATATTGAGTATGCAACTCACATGTTGTGATGTAGCGGACCCTGAAGGCTTCAGGGGCCACAGGTGACCTGCTGAGACAGCTGAGTGAAGGAGGGGTGGCGAGACCGCACCGGCCCTGATCACCTCAATCGCCTGTCGCATGCAGTGAAGCGGGACTCTCAAGAATTTTTAGAGATAGGGGAGACAGGGAGGAAAGCACCCGGTGATGTCCCTCACAAAGCCGCCTACCCCTCTCCCACCTTGTCACACCCAATGTTCTATACCTCTACATCCCTACCAGGCCCCTCAGTCGTTCTGATCCAATTCTCTTCTCGCCTGGAGTGTGCATTTGATCACTTCCCCTCATTGAATTGGTATAGGCATGTGCTAGAGGTAGAATCCAACATATTTCCACCAGTCCATTTGTGAGATCACATTGAGGGGTAGTGAACGAGTGCTCTCTTCTGCAGACTGTAGGCAGCCTCTCTCTCATGAGTAGTTGTGCCTTGAACCCTGGGAATGACTTCATTATGCAGTAACTGAAACTGTTTTCTACTCCACCCTGTGGACTGAGCTGTGGTGGTCAGTCAGCCAGCTCAAGGACTTTCCTCCAGTGTACAGTAAACTAGGCAGGCCAGCCAGGTCCATTATGGGATCACTGCTAGGGCAGCAGACCACAGTGGTCAGACCACTTCATGGGAACTCCTGCTACATTTTTCAAAGGAGGGATATTTAAATGTATACAGCCGGGTTGGAGACAGTTCAGTTTCATGAACGTAAATGATTCATTAATAAATTGCTGTTTAATATGAGGAATTGTTTTGATTCATGAATTGACTGAATTGGACCCCTGGTCCACAGGACTGGGTCATTTCAATTACACATTTACTATGTATTTATATTACACATAATAGTTGCTTTGCCTGTTTTTATCTCGTGGTTGCATCCAGTTATGTATTTGTATTTATTATGGATCAAAACAGAACGTTGTCTTAATGCAATATCTCATTCTTGAACTCTAACTTGTTGCTTATATTTTGTTCATTTTTATGTGAATTAGTTTACCTGCAATCATACTGGGAAAGATTCTTAAATTATACTTTTCTTAAAATGTTATTTGCACGATTAAACTGTGCTCTAAGGTTAGCAATAGTGTTGTATAGGCTCACTTTAAAAAAATAAGATTTGTATAATCTTAAGTATTCCAAGTATCAAATGTTTTATTTTTAAGAACTAACTTGATGGTTTATTGAATTGGTGGTTGGTGCCCTTTGAAATCCTGGAATGTCCAAGTAATTTTTGTTGAAATGTGCTTTGCCAAGGCAGCAGCTACTCTTCCTGGGGTCCAGCAAAATTAAGGCGGTTATACATTTTAAAAGCATTACAATACATTCATAAGAGATTTCACAACGTATTGTGTGTGCCCTCAGGCCCCGACTCTACTACCACATATCTATAACGCGTGTGTATATAGTGCGTATGTTATCGTGAGTTTGTATACATGTCTGTTTGTGTTTCTTAACAGTCCCCGCTGTTCCAGAAGGTGTATTTTAATCTGTTTTTTAAATCAAATTTTACATCAGTTACCTGATGTGGAGAAGAGTTCCATGTAACCATGGCTCTATTTAGTACTGTGCACCTCCATAGTCTGTTCTGGACTTGGGGCCTGTGAAGAAACCTCTGGTGGCATGTCTTGTGGGGTATGCATGGGTGTCTGAGCTGTATGCCAGTGGTTCAAACAGACAGCATGGTGCATTCAACATGTCAATACCGCTCACAAATACAAGTAGGGATGAAGTCAATATCTCCTCCACTTTGAGCCAGGAAAGATTGACATGCATATTATTATTGTTAGCTTTCTGTGTACATCCACGCGCCAGCCGTGCTGCCCTGTTCTGAGCCAGTTGAAAACTGACAACACAACTGAACAGTAGTCTAGGTGTGACAAAACTAGGGCCTGTAGAACCTGCCTTGTTGATAGTGCTCTCCCCATCGTAGCTACTGTTCTATCAATATGTTTTGACCATGATAGTTTACAATCCAGGGTTACTCCAAGCAGTTTAGTCTCAACTTGGTCAATTTTGACATTATTCATTACAAGATTTAGTTGAGGTTTAGGGTTTAGTGAATGATTTGTCCCAAATACAATGCTTTTAGTTTTTGAAATATTTAGGACTAACTTATTCCTTGCCACCCAATCTGAAACTAACTGCAGCTCTTTGTTGCTGTCATTTCAGTCGATGTAGTAGCTGACGTGTATAGTGTTAAGTCATCCGCATACATAGACACACTGGCTTTACTCAAAGCCATGTCGTTAGTAAAGATTGTAAAAAGCAAGGGACGTAGACAGCTGCCCTGGGGAATTTCTGATTCTACCTGGATTTTGTTGGAGAGGCTTGCATTAAAGAACACCCTCTGTGTTCTGTTAGACAGGTAACTCTTTATGCACAATATAGCAGGGGGTGTAAAGCCATAACACATACGTGTTTCCAGCAACAGACTATGATTGATAATGTCAAAAGCCGCACTGAAGTTTAACAAAACAGTCCCCACAATATTTGTTATCATCAATTTCTCTCAGCCAATCATCAATCATTTGTGTAAGTGCTGTGCTTGTTGAATGTCCTTCACTATAAATGTGCTGAAAGTCTGTTGTAAATTTGTTTACTGTAAAATAGCATTGTATCTGGTCAAACAATTTTTCCCCAGAAGTATAGCAAGGGTTGGTAACAGGCTCATTAGTCGGATATTTGAGCCAGTTAAGGGGGCTTTACTATTCTTAGGTAGAGGAATAACGTTTGCTTCCCTCCAGGCCTGAGGGTACACACTTTCTAGTAGGCTTAAATTGAAGATATGGCAAATAGAAGTGCCATTTATCGTCCGCTATTATCCTCAGTAATTTTCCATCCAAGCTGTCAGATCCCGGTGACTTGTCATTGTTGATAGACAATCATTTTTTCACCTCTTCCATACTTAATTTACAGAATTCAAAATTACAATGCTTGTTTTTCATAATTTGGTCAGATATACTTGAATGTGTAGTGTCAGCATTTGTTGCTGGCATGTCATGCCTAAGTTTACTAATCTTGCCAATGAAAAGATCCTTAAACTAATTGGCAATATCAGTGGTTTTTGTGATGAATGAGCCATCTGATTCAATGAATGGTGGAGCGGAGTTTGCCTTTTTGCCCAAAATTTCATTTAAGCGGCTACAAAGCGTTTTACTATCATTCTTTGTCATATATCTTTGTTTCATAGTGTAGTTTCTTCTTTTTAATCAGTTTAGTCACATGATTTCTCAATTTGCAGTACGTTTGCCAATCGGTTGTACAGCCAGACCTATTTCTCATTTATTTTCTCTCATCCCTCTCAACCATACAATATGGCTCTGGTTGCATCCATCTGACTGCTGTAATTCTTTAGTTGTGAAATTTCCTTTCTGTTTCCTTAAAACCAGAGGACGAAAGTGACGGGGAAGATTATCTTTGTAACACCTCTGCCTGCGCTGCATCACTGTGTATTTTCTCTCCCTGTGTGAGTGGATTTCATGGATGGTGGGTGCAATCTGAAAGAGGATTAGCGCTAGGTGTCGGATAGCGTTAGCTAAATCTCTCTTAGGCAGGTGTGGCAGAGGGAAGACTGTCTGTCTGCCACACACACACAGGGCTCACTGATCACGGAACACTGTGTGCTGAAGGGGAATTCTTAAAGTGGGAATCAGCAGTTGAAACAACAACAAAGCGTACTCCCACCCCTGTTTTGGTAAAAAGCTGAGGGATGGGCCTGGAGAAATGTAACCACTCTCAAATTCATAGACACAACTATGGCTGCAAGGACTGACCATCCTTGATATCAAAATGATTGTTTTAACCATGTTTGAGGCTATATAGTGTTTGTCTACATTTACTTTGTTTACAAACATTGGAGTAAAACAACCTTATACAGTAGGAAGTAGGAAGTTTACATACACCTTAGCCAAATACATTTAAACTCAGTTTTTCATAATTCCTGACATTTAATCCCAGTAAAGATTCCCTGTTTTAGGTCAGTTAGGATCACCACTTTATTTTAAGAATGTGAAATGTCAGAATAATAGTAGAGAAAATGATTTATTTAATCTTTTATTTCTTTCATCACATTCCCAGTCGGTCAGAAGTTTACATACACTCAATTAGTATTTGGTAGCATTGCCTTTAAATTGTTTATCTTGGGTCAAATGTTTTGAGTAGCCTTCCACAAGCTTCACACAAGAAGTTGGGTGAATTTTGGCCCATTCCTCCTGACAGACCTGGTGTAACTACATTTACATTTACATTTAAGTCATTTAGCAGACGCTCTTATCCAGAGCGACTTACAAATTGGTGCATTCACCTTATGATATCCAGTGGAACAACCACTTTACAATAGTGCATCTAACTCTTTTAAGGGGGGGGGGGGGGTTAGAAGGATTACTTTATCCTATCCTAGGTATTCCTTAAAGAGGTGGGGTTTCAGGTGTCTCCGGAAGGTGGTGATTGACTCCGCTGACCTGGCGTCGTGAGGGAGTTTGTTCCACCATTGGGGTGCCAGAGCAGCGAACAGTTTTGACTGGGCTGAGCGGGAACTGTACTTCCTCAGAGGTAGGGAGGCGAGCAGGCCAGAGGTGGATGAACGCAGTGCCCTTGTTTGGGTGTAGGGCCTGATCAGAGCCTGAAGGTACGGAGGTGCCGTTCCCCTCACAGCTCCGTAGGCAAGCACCATGGTCTTGTAGCGGATGCGAGCTTCAACTGGAAGCCAGTGGAGAGAGCGGGGTGACGTGAGAGAACTTGGGAAAGTTGAACACCAGACGGGCTGCGGCGTTCTGGATGAGTTGTAGGGGTTTAATGGCACAGGCAGGGAGCCCAGCCAACAGCGAGTTGCAGTAATCCAGACGGGAGATGACAAGTGCCTGGATTAGGACCTGCGCCGCTTCCTGCGTGAGGCAGGGTCGTACTCTGCGAATGTTGTAGAGCATGAACCTACAGGAACGGGTCACCGCCTTGATGTTAGTTGAGAACGACAGGGTGTTGTCCAGGATCACGCCAAGGTTCTTAGCACTCTGGGAGGAGGACACAATGGAGTTGTCAACCGTGATGGCGAGATCATGGAACGGGCAGTCCTTCCCCGGGAGGAAGAGCAGCTCCGTCTTGCCGAGGTTCAGCTTGAGGTGGTGATCCGTCATCCACACTGATATGTCTGCCAGACATGCAGAGATGCGATTCACCACCTGGTTATCAGAGGGGGGAAAGGAGAAGATTAATTGTGTGTCGTCTGCATAGCAATGATAGGAGAGACCATGTGAGGATATGACAGAGCCAAGTGACTTGGTGTATAGCGAGAATAGGAGAGGGCCTAGAACAGAGCCCTGGGGGACACCAGTGGTGAGAGCACGTGGTGCGGAGACAGATTCTCGCCACGCCACCTGGTAGGAGCGACCTGTCAGGTAGGACGCAATCCAAGCGTGGGCCGCGCCGGAGATGCCCAGCTCGGAGAGGGTGGAGAGGAGGATCTGATGGTTCACAGTATCAAAGGCAGCCGATAGGTCTAGAAGGATGAGAGCAGAGGAGAGAGAGTTAGCTTTAGCAGTGCGGAGCGCCTCCGTGACACAGAGAAGAGCAGTCTCAGTTGAATGACTAGTCTTGAAACCTGACTAACTGAGTCAGGGTTGTAGGTCTCCTTGCTCGCACACGCTTTTTCAGTTCTGCCCATAAATTTTCTATGGGATTGAGGTCAGGGCTTTGTGATGGCCACTCCAATACATTGACTTTGTTGGCCTTAAGCCATTTTGCCACAACTTTGTAAGTATGCTTGGGGTCATTGTCCATTTGGAAGACCCATTTGCGACCAAGCTTTAACTTCCTGACTGATGTCTTGAGAGGTTGCTTCAATATATCCACATAATTTTCCTACCTCATGATGCCATCTATTTTGTGAAGTGCACCAGTCCCTCCTGCAGCAAAGCACTCCCACAACATGATGCTGCCACCCTCGTGCTTCACGAAGGTGTTCTTCGGCTTGCAAGCCTCCCCCTATTTCCTCCAAACATAATGACAGTTCTATTTTTGTTTCATCAGACCAGTGGACATTTTTCCAAAAAGTACAATCTTTGTCCCCATGTGCAGTTGCAAACTAGTCTGGCTTTTTTATGGCAGTTTTGGAGCAGTGGCTTCTTCCTTGCTGAGCGGCCTTTCAGGTTATGTCGATTATAGGACTCGATTTACTGTGGATATCGACACTTTTGTACCTGTTTCCTCCAGCATCTTCACAAGGTCCTTTGCTGCTGTTCTGGGATTGATTTGCACTTTCGCACCAAAGTACGTTCATCTCTAGGAGACAGAGCGCGTCTCCTTACTGAGCTGTATGATGGCTGCGTGGTCCCATGGTATTTATAGTTGCGTACTATTGTTTGTACAGATGAAAGTGGTACCTTCAGGCATTTGGAATTGCTCCCAAGGATGATCCAGACTTGTGGAGATCTACAATTAGTTTTCTGAGGTCTTGGCTGATTTCTTTTGATTTTCCCATGATGTCAAGCAAAGAGGCACTGAGTTTGAAATTATGTCAATTAGCCTATCAGAAGCTTCTAAAGTCATGACATAATTTTCTAGAATTTTCCAAGCTGTTTAAAGGCACAGTCAACTTAGTGTATGTAAACTTCTGACCCACTGGAATTGTGATACATTGAATTATAAGTGAAATAATCTGTCTGTAAACAATTGTTGTGAAAATGACTTGTGTCATGCACAAAGTAGATGTCCTAACCGACTTGCCAAAACTGTAGTTTGTTAACAAGAAATTTGTGGAGTGGTTGAAAAACGAGTTTTAATGACTCCAACCTAAGTGTATGTAAACTCCTGACTTCAACTGTATTTTGGGTTCTGATGGGGTACGACAGTTGAACTAAGCTCATGAGGCATTTTTAAGTTGGATTCTTCAAGAATCAATGGGTACACATAAGTCCAAAAATTAATGTAGATGCAGATTGCTCCTTTAAAATATTACTAATACCACATCGGTAATACCACACCTTCATCAAAGGGCCAATTTTGCATTGTGGTTTGCTTTCCACCTAATAAAAGGTAGGAATTGCTAGTCAAACCAACACACTACCGCCAGTGGCAATACTTGGGAGTAAAATAAAACACTGCCTTTTTGTCTTTGGGAAAGTACTAAAAAGTGAGAGAAGTAGAGTTGAGTAGCCTGGTCCCAGATCTATTCATGCAAACCAACTGCTATGGTCATTGTCACATCAAATGACACAAACAGACGTGGGACCAGGCTAGGAGCTGAGGAGAGTGGAGTGTTTCTCCATGGTTCTGTCACATTGAGAAGCCACATGGTTGGCTGCAGCCCAGGCCTCCAGGCAGCCCAGGCCCAAGGAGGAGACATATTCCTGGGATGACCATGGGCTGTGTACTGGCTGCAGACAACCAGACTTCCTTTCCCGCTGTTTCCACACACACACACACGCGCGCACGCACACCACACACACACCACACATACACCACACACACAACCCCCAAGTCGCACCACAAAACAACACCCACAGCTCTCCTTATGTAACAGCAGTGGGTTGTAGAGGAAGGAGGGCTAGAGGGAGGGAACATCATTGATGAGCAGAAAGATTGAGAGGGAGGGAGATGAAGTAATGTTAAAGGGTCTTAGAGCTAAGATTGGGCTCACAGTTGAGTACCTGAACAGTACAGCGCAAGAATGCAGTCTGGCTCTCAAAGTCAAGTTCAGAAGGGTTTTTAAAAGGATACATTTTGTTCAGTGGACATGCCTCACATGTTGTACATGTGAGAGTCTACTCTTCTGACATGCCTAACTGGAGCTATAGTCAGTCAGTCCGTCGTTGTTTCTCAACACAAGGGTGGGAGTGACATCATCATCCCATCGAAGTGAACACATCAGTAGTAATCCTGGTATGGTACACTGTAAAAAACATGTTTTTATGGTACTGGCAGGCCAGTTACCTGTACGTTACTGTAAAAAAGATTTAGTATGTTACCTTAAATTCCTATTTTAAATATTTTTATAGTAATTTACACGTAACTAGCTGCCAGTAAGTTACCATTAAAACAACAGTATATATTTTTTTTTACAGTGTAGTTAGCTAGAGGTTGATTGGTTTAAAGATCTTCCCTCACTGATTTTTCTCCTGTTGTTGTTGCTGTTGTTTGAGTTTGGAGCATCCATGGTTGTTTGTCAGTGCCAATGCCCAAAAGCTTAGCTTGCTACGGGCTATAATAGATCACTACACACATCCGCTCAGCTCCACTCAACTCAGCTGGCAGTGGTTCAGTGTTTGCATTCCATAGAATAGGAGTCACACCGCATTCCAGTTACAACTTCACTGTGGTGCATAAAAATCTCCTCTCCAGACCGCAGGGCAGGGGCCATGTGTTTTGAATTACCCCTCGGTTTCTCATTTATGGCATCTCTCCCTCATTTTCCCTCTCTCTCACCCTCTACTCCTCCCCTCCTGTTTTTGTTCCCCCCTCTCCTTCACTCTTTCACACTCTACTCTTCCTTCTCTTCTCACCCTCCCCTTCTCTCACACACATCATCTCCCAACCCTCCCCCTCTCCCCCTCCTTGTATTGCCCCCCCCCACTCTCTCTCTCTTTCCCTCTTTCCCTGTCACTCTCACCCTCTCCTTCCCTCCTCTTGTCCCCCACTCTTTCTCTTTCACATCTCATGTTGTGATAGACCTGTTTAGTCACCATGAAAGCATTCCACTTTACCAGCATTTGAGGATATGGTTGCCCCTGACAACCAAGCTGTCAATAGTGCAGGGGATTTTCCATTGAAAACAGGATAATGGGGTTATAGAATAGAATATATTATAGAATATACACTGTTTACAAAACATTAAGAACACCTGCTCTTTCCATGACCATGACCAGGTGAATCCAGGTGAAAGCTATGATCCCTTATTGATGTCACCTGTTAAATCTACTTCAATCAATGTAGATGAAGGGGAGGAGATTGGTTAATTAATGATTTTAAAGCCTTGAGACAATTGAGACATGGATTGTGTATGTGTGCCATTCAGAGGATGAATGGGCAAGACAAAAGATTTAAGTGCCTTTGAACGGGGTATGGTAGTATGGGCTAGGGGCAACAATTTGTGTCAAGAACTGCAACGCTGCTGGGTTTTTCACGCTCAACAGTTTCCCATGTGTATCAAGAATGGTCCACCACCCAAAGGACCTCCAGCCAACTTGACACAACTGTGGGAAGCATTGGAGTCAGCATGGGTCAGCATCCCTCTGGAAGGCTTGACACCTTGTAGAGTCCATGCCCCGATGAAATTAGGCTGTTCCGAGGGCAAAAGGGGGTGCAACTCAATATTAGGGAAGTGTTCATAATGTTTTGTACCCTTAGTGTATTATAGAATATAGTAGAATATAATTAAATGAAGTAGAATAGAATATAGTCGAATATAATAACTTTATATCAAACTAAATGTGCATAACAGACAAAACCCCCTTCATTTTATAGAATAACAGCCAATGCATAAAGTGATAAGTAGAGAGACACTTGAGTTGGAATGAGTTCAGTATGGATACCCCACAACTTGAACCCAATGAGGGGTCATGCAAGGCAGTGCTACTGGATCGCTGCGCAGGCAGAATCCCCCCTATAGACGTGGGCATGGTTGCAGTCCGCGGGCGCCAATTGAGTGTGACATTCACAACTCGCTCCCGTCCCCCTCTCTCTCTGCTGGGAGAAAACACCCGTGCAGAGAAAGCATGGTATGAAATGAAACCGCGAGCCAATTATTATTTCACAGGATATGTAATTTCGGCTTTACTGATTTTCTTGTCTCAGACATAGGGAATATGCATAGGGAATCTGGCAGACGCTCATGCTTAAATGAAGAAATATTTATTTGGTAGCATTAATGAACGCGGTCATAATTTTATATTAAATATTTGTTCAATAATAAATATATATTATAATTATTCAATACAGTGTTGGCAGTTGATGTAACTGACCTGGCGTGCACAATAAGACATTCTAGGTTTATAGATGCCGCACTCTTGAGGTGAACATTTCATGCTCATCCCAGTCCCTCTCAGCAACAGGTATACATTTGATTGACGATCATATGCAGGACATGGAAGATCATCACAATTTCGATAGCTAAAGCACAATATTTCGTTCCCCATCAATTGGTATTTATTTAGGCCTTGTTATTTATTCCCAAATCAATAAACATAAAACAATAAAATCGAATTTCCCAAGGGATTTTAAGAATTGTGAATAAAAACGTGGAATAGCAATGTGAAACGATGCTGTATACAGAATAGTATAGATATTTCCTTTCACTTAACCTGTTATACAGGGAGTGCCTTGTTCCAAGCCTTGTCTAAGTATGTGTAAGCGGCACTTATTCAACGCTACAATTTAGTCGCTGGATGCTCAAGCCTCACTGACTGATACACACCGGTGTACCAATGTGGAAGGAATAGGGTATGGTAATAATCCAAAAATCTTACGAAATAAGGGAGGTTATTAAAGACATGTAATGCATTTACGACAGGGCGTCTTCGTGGCGTGAGAGAAGGAAGACACTAACAGAGCATGCTCCACGAGCCGCCTGCGAGGCTTTTTCCGTCTGGAATTCTACGGGTTTATAAATGATTCATAGAGTGATCCTATTTTTAAGCGGAGTAATTGCGCGCAGTTCGCAGTCAGCCAGTGTGTTACTACCAGCTATGAGTGCGTGTTCTGTTTTCGCGTGAGCGCTTGCGTGTGAGTGAAAGCCGGTCACTAATCTGCAGAGGAGACGGAGAGGAGATTCCAGACGACAGAAACAGTGAGCGTGTGGAAACTTCGTGAGAGACAGTCACATTTTATTGGCTTTAATTCTGGGGTTTGATCGAATATATCGTCCAAGCCTGCCAGCCAGTATAGCCGTTGGACAAGGGAATCAACTGTTGCTGCAGCAGACCGTTTTTAAAGGGACATTAGGCTAGTCACAATTCATCAAGTCTGTGTTGCTGAATCTATACATGAGTTTGAGAATGGAGTTTTAACCATCACCGGGACCTGGTTAATTTATTGTGCTGCGCGCTGGATGCATGTTGTTTATGGTCTGTTCTGTACTGTTCTGATACTGCATAGAGAATACATGCTCTTCCAGAATGATCCCACTCCACGCCTCTCCTGGCTTTTTGATATTGTTTTATCATATTTTTGTATCAGACAGTAGCAGTTGCTTGTAGGCAAGAAGGCACATTTGGGCTATTTGAACCATTCCAAAGGCATTTGGAGGATTATAGTGGATTGTTTCTGTCTTTGTGACCTTGCCTCTCCGGCGTTAATCCAGACGGATAGATGCTGATGATGGAGAAGAACGGCATGGACGCGCATCAGGTTGGAATCAATCTGGAATACGAGCTGGAGGGCCGGCCTCGGTCATGCACCTGGCCGCTGCCGCCGTGTCCTGAGGATTTCCCACGGGGAGTGGATGAAGCAAATCGAGGTCTGCCCCTGGCATCTATCAAACTGGAGCAGCTTCAGTACAACGTGCCGGCATGCCGCGGCGGAGCAGCGGAGGGAAGAGGTGGCGCACCCGTAGAGCTCAAACATCCAGCCGGCGCCCCGGTCCCTATCGCACCCGGCGCTCCTACATGCATGTCCGGGGCTTCCCTCGACGTGACCGGCCAGCTGCGCAAAGCCAAGTCGTCCCGGAGGAACGCGTGGGGAAACCAGTCGTACGCGGACCTCATCACGCGTGCCATTGAGAGTGTCCCGGAGAAGAGACTCACTCTGTCGCAGGTTTACGATTGGATGGTGCGCTTTGTCCCTTATTTCAAGGATAAAGGCGACAGCAATAGTTCCGCTGGATGGAAGGTACAGTAACATAGCCTATTGAAATGCATAGTAATTAGCCTCTATGTTGATGGTGTGTTGATAGGGGGTAACCTATAGGCCTATGCCACTGTCTTTCCATAAGCTGTTCAGTCTCCAGCCATAATAATTGATGGCTCTCAACTGATGGTTAAAGTAAATGATTGTTTCTAACGAGTTCAGGCTTTCGCATTTCCCCACATTTACCACTGTAATCTCCACGGTGCAGTCAGTCATGACCACGTTTACATGCACACAGAATTCCGGATAGTTGCTCATATCCGGCTTAATGGTCTTATTCGGGATAAACTGGTTACATGCACCTTTGATATCCCGCTCACAAGGTTCTATTTATCCAGTTCATATGGGTTAAATGGAATAGTAACTGAAATATAGACACTAACTGTAGGCCTTTAACCTCTCACATGTATAGCATCAACTCCTGCAGAATTATGATTTTTTTTGCTGGAAAATTATAATACAAATGTACATTTTATCTTAGGAACAGGAGTGGAGAAATATGAGTTATTTATTTCAGCATATCTTAAGAAAATGCAAATGCGAATGTATTGTGTTATCTTTGACACTTAACTTTTTCTCAACTTTTCATTTCCATAAAACCTGTCAAACTGATCACATTTGGACATTTTGCACAATACCAATCTTTACATAGTTTTGGAGTTATTGCGTTTTCTCTCCGGTCCCTAAACGAAACAGACAATTTTACCGGTGTTAACGAGATTACTTATGCATTCTTTCTGTCGATTTAAGACATTCTGGTGAAATACTTTGTTTAGTCTTCTGTGTCAACAAGTTATGACAGAAGAGAAGCTGCATGTAGGCCTATCTAACTACAGTTGACAAACAAATGGCCTACCAAATGTCGGAAATTATAAGCAGAACGTTGTATATATTAGGGGTGAATGTAGCCAGTAGGCTATACGGTCCAGTACAGAGTATCAGCAAAATAAATTATTGTGGAATTTTGGTGAATCGAACTGTGCAAGTAGCCTGCTTCTTGAAGTGATTTGTTTGACAATCAGATGAAAACATCACATAACCCCCAAGGTAAAAATCTGTCATTCTGCCCCTGAGCAAGGCAGTTCACGTACTGTTCCCCGGGCGCCGAAGACGTGGATGTCGATTAAGGCAGCCCCCCGCACATCTCTGATTCAGAGGGGCTGGGTTAAATGTGGAAGACACATTTCAGCTGAACAACTGAATAGGTATCCCCCTTTCCCCTTTCGATGGTATGGGAAACTGAGCCTGCGCAGACCACGAAAAACAACAGTAAACAGGATAAGATGTTTACATGCCACATTATCCCATCTAACATCAGCATATCCCAGGCATTTTATCCGGATTTCTCGTAACCGGGATTCAAGCTTTTTCAGGTTATTGTAAACGGGATATGATGTTTATATGCGTCAATTCAAAACAGAATACTTGAGTATCCCGAATAATAACGGGATATTGGTGTGCATGTAAACGTGGTGTGTAGAAAGGGGCGGTGAGTTGAGACTGAAAGGGAGGCGGAGAGGGTTACTGGGTTCATCCTGTTTGGGTTTACAGCCTATAGGCTATATAGAGCAGAGCCAATCAGTACCAATATAAACGTCTTGTTTGTGCTATGGAGGAAAATAGTGTCTGCGAGCTGTGCTGTGATGCATCCGTGTCATGATTGTATTACAAGGAGAATATCTGATTGTAGAAGTGACTGAGTGACAACATGTGCAGTTCGAACTCAACCTTGTTTCATTACCCGCGTTGTATTCACGCACTGGCTACGTAATTTGATGCTTTTTTTAACAGTTAGAAAAAAGGCACAATAACGGGAGATGATGACATGAAGTCACTCCACGAAAATAGAAATGATCCTTTAAATTCAAATTCATATGGGTTTAATCTAATAGAGGAGTGTTTGTGTAATCTACTTTAGTTTTGTGTGAGGATTATATTGACACAGTTGTTGGGGAGAGGATTCTTTGTTCTATAGGGCCTATTTGTTCAAATCATATAGGCCTAGTCCTACCTCTCCAAGCCCTACTACCATCTAATGGTTGAAAGACAGATTTGAATATTTGATAATTTTTTCCAAAGGTTTAACAAGAGGATCAATTCTACACAGATTGCACTCACCTATGTTATCAGGGCCTTAGACCTTAGGTCGTATAGTTTAGCTCTGGTTTTCTTTAGGGCTTGTTTTGAGTCATACACAGAGGATGCATTGTTTAATACACCCTTCATCTTCCTGTCACTTTGTTACAGTTTTGTGGTAAACACACGCACGCACGCACACACACACACACACACACACACACACACACACACACACACACACACACACACACACACACACACACACACACACACACACACACACACACACACACACACACACACACACACACACACACACACACACACACACACACACTCTTAAATGTCCCTTATCTGGCATCTCGACACTCTCAAACAATATACAACAATCATAACATTCTGAGAAAGAAAGCAGTGTTAATAGAAATAATTAATCTCAATGAAATCAACATTTCATTTAGGTCTAAGTAAGTGCAGGGGACAGGAGTACTCCAATCTTTATGGTTAGGTTTTAAATTGGATTTAAGGGGCTTAGTTCTCCAGGCCCTGTGTGTGCGTGCGTGCTTCCCAGGGATGCCTAACTGTATGCCAGCTCAGATTCTGCCACGGATTTGTGTGTAACGAGGGCTTTGATTGGCTGGTTTGGCAGCGATCTGATAGGCTGAGAGGGTGAAAACAACTCGATTCAATCATAATCAATCATAATAACAGTGTTAAAAACAGGCACACATGCACGCACATATTGTGCTGCTGTAACAGTGGGCAATGGGTTTAATAACATTTTAAGCACAGAACAACACACACATGTACATCCCATTTCCCCTTACATGTGAATGGACACACACACACACACACACACACACACACACACACACACACACACACACACACACACACACACACACACACACACACACACACACACACACACACACACACACACATCAGTAAGTTGTTGATGAGATCAGTAGGAGAAGATACGTAGATGGATCAATAAGCGGGGGGATGATCAAATCAAATACAGTGTCAGCTGCCGGTTATTAAAAGCAGTCTTTAATAGCTGTTGTGAACTGGGTCGTTCCACCAATTCGGTGCCTTTTGAGAAGTGTAGCTTGGTCCAAAAAATGTTGGATTTCACCTAATTTTAACATTCTGTCATGAAGAGCACATGTTCACGTTTTCCCATCTCAAGAGGTTAAATAAAATAATTACTATAGTAAGTGCCTATTAAGTGCCAAATAAAGTAACAGGGTTGACGATTCCATCTTAAATCAGCCATAAAGACTCTTGTGACAGGGGGAATGGAATCTTGTTGTGTGCAACAAGGAGTGGCAATTGAATGTCAGCTTGTCAAATAAAAAATAAAAGCTTTTTCTAGCCTGTCAAGACATGTTACACTCGACCCTTGTAGTTTTCCACCACAAAACACTAGAAAATGACCAAAAGAGTAGAACTAGCTCACCTGCTTTTACACTAGCATTTGTCTTGGAGATGTTCAACGTTTCTTTTTTTTCTTTTTTATATTTAAAATGGAATAGTTTCAGGTGAGGTGTTATATAGCATACCCATACTGGCCTATGAGTGTGTGCTGTTCCCATAGAAGAACCCTTTTTGGTTCCATGCAGAACCTTTTTAGGTTTCATGTAGAACCTTTTGTGGAAAGGGTTGTACATGGAACCCAAAGCAGTTCTATCTGGAACCAAAAAGGGTTCTTCAAAGGGTTCTCATATGGGGACAGCCGAAGAACCCTTTTAGGTTCTAGATAGCACTGTTTTGTCTCGGAGTGTAGGAGGTTGAACCTTCTGGGTGGCTGTGTGTGGCGGTTTATCAGTCACTTTCCTGTGAGGGGGACCTGCTGGTGTACTGTATACTATATTGTTATGTACTTGACACTGGTTTCATACAGAAAGTGGGCCTGTGTGTGTGTGTGTGTGTGCAAGCCGACAATTGTCTGACGAGGCAGGCAACACAGACACTGCCAGCCAGGCAGAAATCTAATGTTCTCTTCTGAAGTGATGACTTAGTTACTTTTGACATGTTGAAAGGTACACAGAGCAGACACAGGGGCAAATGGCTCAGCTCTGCTGCCATTCTAAGCAGGAAACAGAGAGGGAGAGAGAGACACACACAGAGATGGAGAGAGCCAAAGAGGGAGAGACAGAGAGAAAAAGATGGAGAGAGAGATGAAGAGAGAAACAGAGAGAAGAATCTTCAGAGTGGAAGAGAAAGTGGTGGTGGCCCCAGTCCCAGCTGCTGAACACATTGATCGTTAGAAGACTTAACGCCTGACTGTGATGCTCTAGCCCCTAGCAGAACAGTATCGAGGAGAGGCAGACTATTTGTGGTTAGCTCGCTAGGGAGATGCTGAAACCTACGGTACAGGCTTAAGCCTGATTCACACTATAGGGGCTAACCGAGCCAAGTCAAACCAAGCTGTACTGGCCTGGTTACACATCCCCCATAGTGGCTGGAACCATGTTGTAAAAAGGACAATGTGAAAAAGAAAATATCACAGCCAGCACATTACAGTGTTGATCTAATGGGTTAGGCAGTGTGGATGAGGCATTCAAGAGGTTCCCTGTGCTGTGCCAGCCAGGCTGGTTGGCGTGGGCTCAACAGAAAGCCCTCTGCATGCCTACTCCGTTATTGTGATTATCACAAAGGCACAGCAAAGGGAGAGAGAGCTCTCGAGTTGGCGGGCTTG
This sequence comes from Salvelinus alpinus, assembly GCF_045679555.1. Classification (NCBI taxonomy): domain Eukaryota; kingdom Metazoa; phylum Chordata; class Actinopteri; order Salmoniformes; family Salmonidae; genus Salvelinus; species Salvelinus alpinus. The sequence continues at coordinate 30,267,630 of NC_092114.1, forward strand.
GCACAGAGTCCACGGCGGGGGATGGAGGGATGAATGGAGAGATAGATGGTGGGGGGTTGTTGTCTAAGAGCGGGACTCTAGAGGTCTATCCTACAGTAAAGCACCATTTCATCAGTCTTTTGAATGGAGGGAAATGGATGGAGGGAAAAAAGAGGTGTGTGTGGGCGTGTGTTTGTGTGTGTGCGTGCGTGTGTGTGGATTGCCACTAGTCGTAGACAGTACAGGATTTCATCCTGATGATCCCTTTGTCCCCTCAGTTGATTAAGAGTTGAACTAAAAGCTTCAGGACAGTTGGAGTTGAATAGAGGAAGAATAACAGTTGGGAGTTTAATCTGAACTCTCTGAGCCTTTAGAGATGGAATGATTGATTTCCAGAGACTATTGATTGATTGAGAACTCAATATTTTGATAACATATGGCAAATAAACCTGAAACCTGAAATTTGAACTTGGCTGTGATCCCTGCTGGAATTGAACCCACAACCTTGACATTGTTAGCACCACGCCCTTACCAACTGAGCCAGAAGGTATCAGTCTGGGGGTTAGTTCAGGTCAACAGTTCTCTACAGCATTGGTTCTCAACTGGTTTTGACTCAGCCACAACCCAATATTTGCATTTGTTTTGCCAAAATGCAAACTGTAAAACTATTTTTAATGCTATATTGATAGTAAAGATGACAAGTTATATGACAAGGGAACAACATTCCCACATTTTTCATTGTAAATAATTGCATTTTGCCCATATTCGTGATGAAGAATGATGATAAGCTTACTGGTTTGAGACCACAAAACCAACCAATATTTTGATACCCACATTGAAGAAAAATAGTTCAGAGATATAATTTATTGAATCACTTTCTACCTGGTTTTAGTAGTTTAACTTCAGGCTAAGAATCCCTGCTCAACAATGAGTCCTCTGTATAGAACTGGTTTGTGCTCTCGATGATCTCAGCGATCTCACTCCTCCCAGATTGAATAAGATGCTGGGTGCCACGAAGAGGATGTTCAGCAAGCCACAGAACCATGGAACGGAAACTCCACGCACGCACACACACAAACACGCAGTGTGTCGTAAAATGTGCTGGGTCCATGCAGCACACACACAGCCTGCCTCTACGTGATGTTCTCTCAGGGTACAGTTGTTTTTTCCTCAGAAATGATTGCTTATGGGTACCTTCATGTGTGTGTAAAATATTAATGTTATACATTTTTTTATTCATAGATTTTTTTGCAAAACGCTATACACTAAGTGTACAAAACATTACGAACACCTACCTAATATTGAGTTACACCCCTTTTGCCCTCAGAACAGCCTCAATTCGTGGGGGCATGGATTCTACAAGGTGTCGAAAGCGTTCCACAGGGATGCTGGCCCATGTTGACTCTTGCTTCCCACAGTTGTGTCAAGTCGTCAAGTAGGCTGGATGTCCTTTGGGTGGTGGACCATTCTTGATACACACGGGAAACTGTTGAGCGTGAAAAACCCAGCAGCGTTGCAGTTCTTGACACACTCAAACCGGTGTGCCTGGCACCTACTACTATACCCCACTAAAAGGCACTTCAATCTTTTCTCTAGCCCATTCACCTGTTGAATGGCACATATACACAATCCATGTCTCAATTGTCTCAAGGCTTAAAAATCATTCTTCAACCTGTCTCCTCCCCTTCATCTACACTGATTGAAGTAGATTTAACAGGTGACATCAATAAGGGATCATAGCTTTCACCTGGAATTCACCTGGTCAGTCTGTCATGGAGAGAGCAGGTGCTCCTAATGTTTTGTACACTCAGTGTATATCCATTGGTTAGCTGGAATGGAATTTTCGTATCCTGTATATTTGACTGTGATATGTGTTTGTCTCACCTAGCTATCTGAAAATGAATGCACTAATTGTATATGGCCCTGGATAAGAACATCTGTTAAATGCCTAAAAATGTCAAATGTTCATGTTTTACATACAGATCTCATATTACTATATTTTTTAAATTAATACATTTTTTATATATTGAGGTCACAAATGTATAATTTGTACGGTTCTTTAGTAAAAACGTGGTCATTTGTTACATTTGAGTGTGTAAAACCTAGCGGTCCTACTTATATATCTGAGTGTGGTGGATATATAGCATTTTTGCAAAACAAACTGGATTATTTGTCTCTCTGAAATGAAACCATCAAGTAATAGATTTTAAACAAATACATGTTTGTCATTAAACAACCCCATTCCATGATTAAATTATGAAAAAACACAAATTTCTTTGACAATTTCTTTAGACAATAAAAGCTAATTTACCAACATTCCGTTGTTCCAGTGCCTTGTATGGCTGATCTGGGTTGGTGAGAATGGTAGGCCAGTCAAACCTGCATCATGGACAACTAGAGAACTCCTTCATTCTGTTACTGTTTAGAAAAGAGTCTGTGTTTTGCTAATTGTTTTGCACTGCGGTGTGTTTCAAGGGTCTTTCAGGACTTGCTTATGTGTTTCTGTGAATGCATGTAAGTGTAAATCAACAACTTCCTCCATACATCTCAATCTATCTCTCTAAACCCTCCCCTCATCTCAGCAGAGCAGATTCAGGTATTTGAGAAGAGACTAATCTTAGTGTTAGCAGGTGAACAACCTATTCCCGGTGTGGGAGATGAAGTACCACTAGAAAGCCTGTGGGTATTAGAGCATATCGACTGCAAGGCTGAGGCATGTGCTTATAGGTACTTACATTGTTAATCAGATCTTCATGAGGACTTTCTCCCTTCGGAGTGCCTGGCTAACTAAGACTGATGGGAGGGAAGCAGTAGAGGACAGCAACACTGTGTGTGTCTGTGTGTGTCTGTGTGTGTGCACTTGTATTTGTATGATTAATGCTGTTAGCTAGAGGGAGGTTGGAGGGCTCAGCTCTCCTGGGTGTTGCAGCTGGACTGCACAGAGGCATTCTCTCTAGCTACTACAGTACCTTCTGGCTATTAAACCTCTGTCCTGGGGCCACCGTACCGTACTAACCACTTAACTGACCAAGGAGCGGTTTGACCTCTCTGACCCTATTCACATTAGGAGCCATTTCTTCCTGCTCTCTAACGACTCTTTACCTGCTCCCTACCAAGTCATATGATTTAGAACATCTGATGGGTTGTACATCTGGTTTGCCCTTAGTGTGAACAGGGTCGCTGTAAGCAGATACTGTGGTCAGAATAGAGGAATCACAACGCATTTTATTCAACGCTCTGTTGACTGTTTGTTGACATATTTCATAGCTAAGTGCTACCCAGATGACAAATACAATGTTGTGAGAGCAAAATAATGGTGGGATTGCCGAGAAGAAAAACGGACCTCATTATCAGAACACTCAACTCTTTTATGCCATTATCAGTCACTCATCATGCTAATTATTCTCAATGAAGTATCCTCATGTTCAAGTGATGTTCTGCATCAGTCAGGATACTCGCTGTTGTTGTCAGAGTCTACTGTTCATCCTCTCATTGACTCATTTCAGGGTTTTAATTCCACTTTGATTAACAGTGACGGGATAAAAAAACTCAATTGTTTAAATAAATGATGTGCTTGTGTTAAATAGAGAGAAATGAGTTTGAACCCAGCCGATGTCACCATGATTACATTTGTTGAATGTATTTGACAAAATAAAAATATATACATATATAGCCAAGAACAGGCAGTACTACATCCAAGTACATGCAGTACACACTTTAAAATGTAGTACCATGCTAACATGATGACAGGTGAGGACAGGACATAGCTCTCCACCTAGCTTAGCCTGAGCTACTGTATGCAGTTGGTACATCAGACTCCCTTTGCTGATCACTGCAGATCGGAATGAAAGACCCATGTTAGCATGTTGGCATACATACTTGTTGTGATGACTGCCAAATATCTAATAATACCTAGTCACGACTCACCAACCCTATTAAAACAAACCAACATACAGATAGATGGCTGTTACACAATTAAATAGACTATGTATAATATTAAGTACAGTATTTAACATATGAATATTCATAATTTACAGTTTGGATGATTGTTGAATCCACCACAAATTAATGCAAATTAAGTAATTCAAGGCGCTATCTCTCATTTATCATTTAATCGTTTTCGGTTTGGCTGAACAGATTAACATTAATAACAATTAATTAATTAATATCAACATGAATATATTAAAACACTGTATGTAGAGTTTTGAATGAGTGTGTTCTTTGTGAGGCTGAAAAGGCATGGGGCACAATGCAGACAGAGGTTATGAGCGCAAGACAGCAGCTCAAAGTGGATTTTTGTGTCAGTTTGAGTAAAATAGGTCAGGAATCTTAGCTCTCAGAGCGTTTATCATTCTGCACATGTGATGGCTGATGACCGGGGAAAGACGACTGATAGCCTTGAATGAACCCAGACTCTCTTGGTCTTTCTCCCTCTGTCTCCCTCTGTCTCTCTCTCTGTCTCTCTCTCTCTCTCTCTCTCTCTCTCTCTCTCTCTCTCTCTCTCTCTCTCTCTCTCTCTCTCTCTCTCTCTCTCTCTCTCTCTCTCTCTCTCTCTCTCTCTCTCTCTCTCTCTCTCTCTCTCTCTCTCTCTCTCTGTCTCTCCCTCTGTCTCTCCCTCTGTCTCTCCCTCTGTCTCTCTCTCTGTCTCTCTCTCTCTCTCTCTCTCTCTCTCTCTCTCTCTCTCTCTCTCTCCCTCTCTCTCTCTCTCTCTCTCTCTCTCTCTCTCTCTCTCTCTCTCTCTCTCTCTCTCTCTCTCTCTCTCTCTCTCTCTCTCTCTCTCTCTCTCTCTCTCTCTCTCTCTCTCTCTCTCTCTCTCTCTCTCTCTCTCTCTCTCAATTCAATTCAATTCAAGGGGCTTTATTGGCATGGGAAACATGTGTTAACATTGCCAAAGCAAGTGAGGTAGGTAATATACAAAAGTCAAATAAACAATAAAAATGAACAGTAAACATTACACATACAGAAGTTTCAAAACAATAAAGACATTACAAATGTCATATTATATATATGCAGTGTTGTAACAATGTACAAATGGTTAAAGCACACAAGTTAAAATAAATAAACATAAATATGGGTTGTATTTACAGTGGTGTTTGTTCTTCACTGGTTGCCCTTTTCTTGTGGCAACAGGTCACAAATCTTGCTGCTGTGATGGCACACTGTGGAATTTCACCCAGTAGATATGGGAGTTTATCAAAATTGGATTTGTTTTCGAATTCTTTGTGGATCTGTGTAATCTGAGGGAAATATGTCTCTCTAATATGGTCATACATTGGGCAGGAGGTTAGGAAGTGCAGCTCAGTTTCCACCTCATTTTGTGGGCAGTGTGCACATAGCCTGTCTTCTCTTGAGAGCCATGTCTGCCTACGGCGGCCTTTCTCAATAGCAAGGCTATGCTCACTGAGTCTGTACATAGTCAAAGCTTTCCTTAAGTTTGGGTCAGTCACAGTGGTCAGGTATTCTGCCACTGTGTACTCTCTGTTTAGGGCCAAATAGCATTCTAGTTTGCTCTGTTTTTTTGTTAATTCTTTCCAATGTGTCAAGTAATTATCTTTTTGTTTTCTCATGATTTGGTTGGGTCTAATTGTGCTGTTGTCCTGGGGCTCTGTGGGGTGTGTTTGTGTTTGTGAACAGAGCCCTAGGACCAGCTTGCTTAGGGGACTCTTCTCCAGGTTCATCTCTCTGTAGGTGATGGCTTTGTTATGGAAGGTTTGGGAATCGCTTCCTTTTAGGTGGTTGTAGAATTTAACGGCTCTTTTCTGGATTTTGATAATTAGTGGGTATCGGCCTAATTCTGCTCTGCATGCATTATTTGGTGTTCTACGTTGTACACGGAGGATATTTTTGCAGAATTCTGCATGCAGAGTCTCAATTTGGTGTTTGTCCCATTTTGTGAAATCTTGGTTGGTGAGCGGACCCCAGACCTCACAACCATAAAGGGCAATGGGCTCTATGACTGATTCAAGTATTTTTAGCCAGATCCTAATTGGTATGTTGAAATTTATGTTCCTTTTGATGGCATAGAAGGCCCTTCTTGCCTTGTCTCTCAGATCGTTCACAGCTTTGTGGAAGTTACCTGTGGTGCTGATGTTTAGGCCGAGGTATGTATAGTTTTTTGTGTGCTCTAGGGCAACGGTGTCTAGATGGAATTTGTGGTCCTGGTGACTGGACCTTTTTTGGAACACCATTATTTTGGTCTTACTGAGATTTACTGTCAGGGCCCAGGTCTGACAGAATCTGTGCAGAAGATCTAGGTGCTGCTGTAGGCCCTCCTTGGTTGGTGACAGAAGCACCAGATCATCAGCAAACAGTAGACATTTGACTTCGGATTCTAGTAGGGTGAGACCGGGTGCTGCAGACTGTTCTAGTGCCCGCGCCAATTCGTTGATATATATGTTGAAGAGGGTGGGGCTTAAGCTGCATCCCTGTCTCACCCCACGACCCTGTGTGAAGAAATGTGTGTGTTTTTTGCCAATTTTAACCGCACACTTGTTGTTTGTGTACATGGATTTTATAATGTCTCTCTCTCTCTCTGTCTGTCTCTCTCTCTCTCTGTCTCTCTCTCTCTCTCTCTGTCTCTCTCTCTGTCTCTCTCTCTCTCTCTGTCTCTCTCTCTCTCTCTCTCTCTCTGTCTCTCCCTCTGTATCTCCCTCTGTCTCTCTCTCTGTCTCTCTCTCTCTCTCTCTCTCTCTCTCTCTCTCTCTCTCTCTCTCTCTCTCTCTCTCTCTCTCTCTCTCTCTCTCTCTGTGTCTCTCTCTCTCTCTCTCTGTGTCTCTCTCTCTGTCTCTCTCTCTCTCTCTCTCTCTCTCTCTCTCTCTCTCTATCTCTCTCTCTCTCTCTCTCTCTCTCTCTCTCTCTCTCTCTCTCTCTCTCTCTCTCTCTCTCTCTCTCTCTCTCTCTCTCTCTCTCTCTCTCTCTCTCTCTCTCTCTCTCTCTCTCTCTCTCTCTGTCTCTCTCTCTCTCTCTCTCTCTCTGTCTCTCTGTCTCTCTCTCTCTCTCTCTCTCTCTCTCTCTCCTCTCTCTCTCTCTCTCTCCCCCCCCTCTCTCTCTCTCTCTCTCTCTCTCTCTCTCTCTTTTGCTCCCACTCTCTCTCACTCAATCTTTCCCCCTCTCTTTCCCCCCTCTCTCTCTCTCCTCTATCTGTCTTTCTCCCTCTGTCTCTCTCACTCGCTCTTTCCCTCTCTCTTTCTTTCTGGACTGCCCCTTCTCACTCTACTTCTGTAGCCGGAAGGCTCTGAAAATAAGTTAGAATGTCAGTTTTCCAGTTCCCTCACTAAATTGCTCATTAATACAAAGTGGAAATATGGTTATATAAACCTGTATGTCTGTGAAACAAGCCCATAAAGATGCATTCTAATCTACATATCTCCTCTATCTCCCTCCACTCATCTCTCTTCTCTATTTCTCTTCTCTGTCTTCTCCTTCTCTCCTCTCCACCTCTCCTCCAATGTGATAGTTTCTGACTGATTTATGAGCCCATCTTAAGTCTGACTTCATTAAATCCTTGATACCGTTAGTCTCTGATGACGGCCGTGGTGGTCGAACTGTGGATTTAATGGACGCATTCATCTCTCTCTTTAATGGTGTTGCTGAGTGGAAGGTGGCCACCATAAGACGACACACTAAAAGATGAGTTACAACAACAAAGGGATGGAATGAGAGAATGGCAAAATGTAAAGGAGGGAGCTAGGACGCCGAGGAGGAGAGTAACATTTAAAGAGGAAGGGGAGAAAGAGGAAAAGCCTATTCTAGTATGCTGGTGGCAAGATATGAAAAAGTAATTAAAAGCATTTTTCATATATATTTTAAGTTGTTAAGAGGAATGCATAGAGTATTTTATTTGTCAAATGCGTCGAATACAACATAGACCTTACGGTGAAATGCTTACTTACAAGCCCATAACCAACAATGCTTTAAGAAGTTAAGAAAAAAAATACAAATAAGTGTTTAGTAAAAAAACAGATAAGTAAAAAATAGAAAATAAAAGTAACAAGTAATTCAACAGTAGCAGTAAAATAACAAGCGAGGCTATATACAGGGGGTACTAGTACAGAGTCAATGTGCGGGGGCACCGGTTAGTTGAGGTAATTGAGGTAATATATACATGTACAGTTGAAGTCGGAAGTTTACATACACCTTAGCCAAATACATTTAAACTCAGTTTTTCACAATTCCTGAAATTTAATCCTAGTAAAAATTCCCTGTTTTAGGTCAGTTAGGATCTTTATTTTAAGAATGTGAAATGTCAGAATAATAGTAGAGAGAATGATTTATTTCAGCTTTTATTTCTTTCATCACATTCCCAGTCGGTCAGAAGTTTACATACACTCAATTAGTATTTGGTAGCATTGCCTTTAAATTGTTTAACTTGGGTCAAACGTTTCGGGTAGCCTTCCACAAGCTTCCCACAAGAAGTTGGGTGAATTTTGGCCAGTCCTCCTGACAGAGCTGGTGTAACAGAGTCAGGTTTGTAGGCCTCCTTGCTCGCACACGCTTTTCCAGTTCTGCACACAAATCTTCTATGTGATTGAGGTCAGGGCTTTGTGATGGCCACTCCAATACCTTGACTTTGTTGTCCTTAAGCCATTTTGCCACAACTTTGTAAGTATGCTTGGGGTCATTGTCCATTTGGAAGACCCATTTGCGACCAAGCTTTAACTTCCTGACTGATGTCTTGAGATGTTGCTTCAATATATCCACATAATTTTTCTACCTCATGATGCCATCTATTTTGTGAAGTGCACCAGTCCCTCCTGCAGCAAAGAACCCCACAACATGATGCTGCCACCTCTGTGCTTCACGGTTGGGATGCTGTTCTTCGGCTTGCAAGTCTCCCCCTTTTTCCTCCAAACATAACGATGATCATTATGGCCAAACAGTTCTATTTTTGTTTCATCAGACCAGAGGACATTTCTCCAAAAAGTACAATCTTTGTCCTCATGTGCAGTTGCAAACCGTAGTCTGGATTTTTTATGGCGGTTTTGGAGAAGTGGCTTCTTTCATGCTGAGCGGCCTTTCAGGTTATGTTGATAAAGGACTTGTTTTACTGTGGATATAGATACTTTTGTACCTGTTTCCTCCAGCATCTTCACAAGGTCCTTTGCTGTTGTTCTGGGATTGATTTGCACTTTTCGCACCAAAGTACGTTCATCTCCAGGAGACAGAACACTCTCCTTCCTTCCTTCTATGATGGCTGCGTGGTCCCATGGGGTTTATACTTGCACACTATTGTTTGTACAAATGAACGTGGTACCTTCAGGTGTTTGGAAATTTCTCCCAAGGATGAACCAGACCTGTGGAGGTCTTGGCTGAAATCTTGGCTGATTTCTTTTGATTTTCCCATGATGTCAAGCAAAGAGGCACTGAGTTTGAAGGTAGGCCTTGAAATACATCCACAGGTACACCTCCAATTGACTCAGATGATGTCAATTATCCTATCAGAAGCTTCTAAAGCCATGACATCATTTTCTGGAATTTTCCAAGCTGTTTAAAGGCACAGTCAACTTAGGGTATGTAAACTTCTGACCCACTGGAATTGTGATACAGTGAATTATAAGTGAAATAATCTGTCTGTAAACAATTGTTGGAAAAATGACTTGTGTCATGCACAAAGTAGATGTCCTAACCGACTTGCCAAAACTATAGATTGTTAACAAGACATTTATGGAGTGGTTGAAAAACGAGTTTTAATGACTCCAACCTAAGTGTATGTAAACTTCCGACTTCAACTGGTAGAGTTAAAGTGACTATGCATAGATTTCAAACAGAGAGTAACAGCAGTGTAAAAGAGGGGTCTGGGTTGCCCTTTGATTAGCTGTTCAGGAGTCTTATGGCTTGGGGGTAGAAGCTTCTAAGAAGACTTTTGGACCTCGACTTGGCGCTCCGGTACCGCTTGCCGTGCGGTAGCAGAAAGAACAGTCTATGACTTGGGTGGCTGGAGTCTTTGACAGTTTTTAGGGCCTTCCTCTGATACCACCTGTTAAAGAGGTCCTGGATGGCAGGAAACTTGGCCCCAGTGATGTACTTGGCCGTATGCACTACCCTCTGTAGTGCCTTGTGGTCAGAGGCCGAGCAGTTGCCATACCAGGCAGTGTTGCAACCAGTCAGGATGCTCTCGATGGTGCAGCTGGAGAACCTTTTGAGGATCTGAGGACCCATGCCAAATCTTTTCAGTCTCCTGAGGGGGAATAGGCTTTGTCGTGCCCTCTTCACAACTGTCTTAGTGTGTTTGTTGGTGATGTGGACACCAAGGAACTTGAAGCTCTCAACCTGCTCCTCTACAGCCCCGTCGATGAGAATGGGGACATGCTCGGTCCTCCTTTTCCTGTAGCCCACAATCATCTGCTTAGTCTTGGTTACGTTGAGGGATAGGTTGTTATTCTGGCACCACACGACCACGTCTCTGACCTCCTCCCCATTGGCTGTCTCATCGTTGTCGGTGATCAGGCCTACCTACCACTGTTGTGTCATCGGCAAACTTGATGATGGTGATGATGGAGTCATGCCTGACCATGCAGTCATGAGTGAAAATGTCAGTGAAGACACCTGGCATTTGGTCAGTGCATGCTTGGAGTACATGTCCTGGTAATCCGTCTGGCCCTGTGGCCTTGTGAATGTTGACCTGTTTAAAGATCTTACTCACGTCAGCTACAGAGAGCGTGATCACACAGTCGTCCGGAACAGCTGGTGCTCTCATGCATGTTTCAATGTTACTTGCCTCAAAGTGAGCATAGAAGTAATTTAGCTCGTCTGGTAGGTTTGTGTCAATGGGCAGCTCGTGGCTGTGCTTCCCTTTGTAGTCTATAATAGTTTGCAAGCCCTGCCACATCCAAGGAGCGTTGGAGCCGGTGTAGCACGATTCGATCTTAGTCCTGTATTGACACTTTGCCTGTTTGATGGTTTGTCGGAGGGCATAGCGGGATTTCTTATAAGCTTCCGGGTTAGAGTCCTGCTCCTTGAAAGCGGCAGCTCTAGCCTTTAGCTCAGTGCGGATGTTGCCTGTAATCCATGGCTTCTGGTTGGGACATGTACGTACAGTCACTGTGGGGACGATGTCATCGATGCACTTATTGATGAAGCCAGTGACTGATGTGGTGTACTCCTCAATGCCATCGGAAGAATCCCGGAACATATTCCAGTCTGTGCTAGCAAAACAGTCCTGTAGCCTAGCATCTGCTTCATCTGATCACTTACTTATTGACCGAGTCACTGGTGCTTCCTGCTTTAGTTTTTGCTTGTAAGCAGGAATTAGGTGGATAGAATTATGGTCAGATTTGCCAAATGGAGTGCGAGGGAGAGCTTTGTACGCGTCTCTGTGTGTGGAGTAAAGGTGGTCTAGAGTTTTTTTCCCTGGCTGCACATTTAACATGCTGATAGAAATGAGGTAAACCTGATTTGAGTTTCCCTGCATTAAAGTCCCCGCTCACTAGGAGCGCCGCCTCTGGATGAGCGTTTTCCTGTTTGCTTATGGCCGTATACAGCTCATTGAGTGCGGTTTTAGTGCCAGCATCGGTCTACGGTGATATATAGACAGCTATGAAAAATATGGATGTAAACTCTCTTGGTAAGTAGTGTGGTCTACAGCTTATCATGAGATACTCTACCTCAGGCGAGCAAAACCTCGAGACTTCCTTAGATTTTGTGCACCAGCTGTTGTTTACAAATATGCATAGGCCGCCTCCCCGTTTCTTACCAGAGGCCACTGTTCTATCCTGCAGAAAAAGCTTAAAACCCACCAGCTGTATGTTATTCATGTCATTGTTCATCCACGACTCGGTGAAACATAAGATATTACAGTTTTTAAATGTCCCGTTTGTAGGATGTACGTGCTCGTAGTTCGTCTATTTTATTATCGATTGATTGTACGTTGGCTAATAGGACTGATGGTAAAGGTAGATTACCCTCTCGGTGACGGATCCTTACAAGGCACCTGAACCGTCATCCACGATACCTCTGTCTTTTCCTCCTGCAAATGACGGGGATGAGGGCCTTGCCCGCTGTCTGGAGTAAAACCTTCCCGTCCGACTCGTTGAAGAAGAAGAATTCCTCCAGTACGGGGTGAGTAATCACTGCCCTGATATCAAGAGGCTCTTTGTGGTCATAAGACACGGTGGCAGAAACATTATGTGCAAACAGTTACAAATAACGTGAAAAATCAGGCACAATTGGTTACGGATATCTTGAAACTCTCCTTCGGTGCCATTATTATAGTATATAGTGAGATGGAGGACAGAACCATAGAGTATATAGTGAGATGGAGGACAGAACCATAGAGTATGTAGTGAGATGGAGGACAGAACCATAGAGTATATAGTGAGATGGAGGACAGAACCATAGAGTATGTAGTGAGATGGAGGACAGAACCATAGAGTATGTAGTGAGATGGAGGACAGAACCATAGAGTATATAGTGAGATGGAGGACAGAACCATAGAGTATGTAGTGAGATGGAGGACAGAACCATAGATTATATAGTGAGATGGAGGACAGAACCATAGAGTATATAGTGAGATGGAGGACAGAACCATAGAGTATGTAGTGAGATGGAGGACAGAACCATAGAGTATGTAGTGAGATGGAGGACAGAACCATAGAGTATGTAGTGAGATGGAGGACGGAACCATATAGTATATAGTGAGATGGAGGACAGAACCATAGAGTATGTAGTGAGATGGAGGACAGAACCATAGAGTATGTAGTGAGATGGAGGACAGAATCCTAGAGTATGTAGTGAGATGGAGGACAGAACCATAGAGTATGTAGTGAGATGGAGGACAGAACCATAGAGTATATAGTGAGATGGAGGACAGAACCATAGAGTATGTAGTGAGATGGAGGACAGAATCCTAGAGTATGTAGTGAGATGGAAGACAGAACCATAGAGTATATAGTGAGATGGAGGACAGAACCATAGAGTATATAGTGAGATGGAGGACAGAACCATAGAGTATATAGTGAGATGGAGGACAGAACCATAGAGTATGTAGTGAGATGGAGGACAGAACCATATAGTATATAGTGAGATGGAGGACAGAACCATAGAGTATATAGTGAGATGGAGGACAGAACCATAGAGTATGTAGTGAGATGGAGGACAGAACCATAGAGTATATAGTGAGATGGAGGACAGAACCATAGAGTATGTAGTGAGATGGAGGACAGAACCATAGAGTATGTAGTGAGATGGAGGACAGAACCATAGAGTATGTAGTGAGATGGAGGACAGAACCATAGAGTATGTAGTGAGATGGAGGACAGAACCATAGAGTATGTAGTGAGATGGAGGACAGAACCATAGAGTATATAGTGAGATGGAGGACAGAACCATAGAGTATGTAGTGAGATGGAGGACAGAACCATAGAGTATGTAGTGAGATGGAGGACAGAACCATAGAGTATGTAGTGAGATGGAGGACAGAACCATAGAGTATGTAGTGAGATGGAGGACAGAACCATAGAGTATATAGTGAGATGGAGGACAGAACCATAGAGTATATAGTGAGATGGAGGACAGAACCATAGAGTATATAGTGAGATGGAGGACAGAACCATAGAGTATGTAGTGAGATGGAGGACAGAACCATAGAGTATGTAATGAGATGGAGGACAGAACCATAGAGTATATAGTGAGATGGAGGACAGAACCATAGAGTATGTAGTGAGATGGAGGACAGAACCATAGAGTATGTAGTGAGATGGAGGACAGAACCATAGAGTATGTAATGAGATGGAGGACAGAACCATAGAGTATGTAGTGAGATGGAGGACAGAACCATAGAGTATGTAGTGAGATGGAGGACAGAACCATAGAGTATATAGTGAGATGGAGGACAGAACCATAGAGTATGTAGTGAGATGGAGGACAGAACCATAGAGTATGTAGTGAGATGGAGGACAGAACCATAGAGTATATAGTGAGATGGAGGACAGAACCATAGAGTATGTAGTGAGATGGAGGACAGAACCATAGAGTATGTAGTGAGATGGAGGACAGAACCATAGAGTATATAGTGAGATGGAGGACAGAACCATAGAGTATGTAGTGAGATGGAGGACAGAACCATAGAGTATATAGTGAGATGGAGGACAGAACCATAGAGTATATAGTGAGATGGAGGACAGAACCATAGAGTATGTAGTGAGATGGAGGACAGAACCATAGAGTATATAGTGAGATGGAGGACAGAACCATAGAGTATATAGTGAGATGGAGGACAGAACCATAGACTATATAGTGAGATGGAGGACAGAACCATAGAGTATATAGTGAGATGGAGGACAGAACCATAGAGTATGTAGTGAGATGGAGGACAGAACCATAGAGTATATAGTGAGATGGAGGACAGAACCATAGAGTATGTAGTGAGATGGAGGACAGAACCATAGAGTATATAGTGAGATGGAGGACAGAACCATAGAGTATATAGTGAGATGGAGGACAGAACCATAGAGTATGTAGTGAGATGGAGGACAGAACCATAGAGTATATAGTGAGATGGAGGACAGAACCATAGAGTATGTAGTGAGATGGAGGACAGAACCATAGAGTATGTAATGAGATGGAGGACAGAACCATAGAGTATATAGTGAGATGGAGGACAGAACCATAGAGTATATAGTGAGATGGAGGACAGAACCATAGAGTATATAGTGAGATGGAGGACAGAACCATATAGTATATAGTGAGATGGAGGACAGAACCATAGAGTATATAGTGAGATGGAGGACAGAACCATAGAGTATGTAGTGAGATGGAGGATAGAACCATAGAGTATGTAATGAGATGGAGGACAGAACCATAGAGTATATAGTGAGATGGAGGACAGAACCATAGAGTATATAGTGAGATGGAGGACAGAACCATAGAGTATGTAATGAGATGGAGGACAGAACCATAGAGTATATAGTGAGATGGAGGACAGAACCATAGAGTATGTAGTGAGATGGAGGACAGAACCATAGAGTATATAGTGAGATGGAGGACAGAACCATAGAGTATATAGTGAGATGGAGGACAGAACCATAGAGTATGTAGTGAGATGGATGACAGAACCATAGAGTATGTAGTGAGATGGAGGACAGAACCATAGAGTATATAGTGAGATGGAGGACAGAACCATAGCGTATATAGTGAGATGGAGGACAGAACCATAGAGTATGTAGTGAGATGGAGGACAGAACCATAGAGTATGTAGTGAGATGGAGGACAGAACCATAGAGTATGTAGTGAGATGGAGGACGGAACCATATAGTATATAGTGAGATGGAGGACAGAACCATAGAGTATGTAGTGAGATGGAGGACAGAACCATAGAGTATGTAGTGAGATGGAGGACAGAATCCTAGAGTATGTAGTGAGATGGAGGACAGAACCATAGAGTATGTAGTGAGATGGAGGACAGAACCATAGAGTATATAGTGAGATGGAGGACAGAACCATAGAGTATGTAGTGAGATGGAGGACAGAATCCTAGAGTATGTAGTGAGATGGAAGACAGAACCATAGAGTATATAGTGAGATGGAGGACAGAACCATAGAGTATATAGTGAGATGGAAGACAGAACCATAGAGTATGTAGTGAGATGGAGGACAGAACCATAGAGTATATAGTGAGATGGAGGACAGAACCATAGAGTATGTGGTGAGATGGAGGACAGAACCATAGAGTATATAGTGAGATGGAGGACAGAACCATAGAGTATATAGTGAGATGGAGGACAGAACCATAGAGTATGTAGTGAGATGGAGGACAGAACCATAGAGTATATAGTGAGATGGAGGACAGAACCATAGAGTATGTAGTGAGATGGAGGACAGAACCATAGAGTATGTAATGAGATGGAGGACAGAACCATAGAGTATATAGTGAGATGGAGGACAGAACCATAGAGTATATAGTGAGATGGAGGACAGAACCATAGAGTATATAGTGAGATGGAGGACAGAACCATATAGTATATAGTGAGATGGAGGACAGAACCATAGAGTATATAGTGAGATGGAGGACAGAACCATAGAGTATGTAGTGAGATGGAGGACAGAACCATAGAGTATATAGTGAGATGGAGGACAGAACCATAGAGTATATAGTGAGATGGATGACAGAACCATAGAGTATGTAGTGAGATGGAGGACAGAACCATAGAGTATATAGTGAGATGGAGGACAGAACCATAGAGTATATAGTGAGATGGAGGACAGAACCATAGAGTATGTAGTGAGATGGAGGACAGAACCATAGAGTATGTAGTGAGATGGAGGACAGAACCATAGAGTATGTAGTGAGATGGAGGACGGAACCATATAGTATATAGTGAGATGGAGGACAGAACCATAGAGTATGTAGTGAGATGGAGGACAGAACCATAGAGTATGTAGTGAGATGGAGGACAGAACCATAGAGTATGTAGTGAGATGGAGGACAGAACCATAGAGTATATAGTGAGATGGAGGACAGAACCATAGAGTATGTAGTGAGATGGAGGACAGAACCATAGAGTATGTAGTGAGATGGAGGACAGAACCATAGAGTATGTAGTGAGATGGAGGACAGAACCATAGAGTATGTAGTGAGATGGAGGACAGAACCATAGAGTATATAGTGAGATGGAGGACAGAACCATAGAGTATATAGTGAGATGGAGGACAGAACCATAGAGTATATAGTGAGATGGAGGACAGAACCATAGAGTATGTAGTGAGATGGAGGACAGAACCATAGAGTATGTAATGAGATGGAGGACAGAACCATAGAGTATATAGTGAGATGGAGGACAGAACCATAGAGTATGTAGTGAGATGGAGGACAGAACCATAGAGTATGTAGTGAGATGGAGGACAGAACCATAGAGTATGTAATGAGATGGAGGACAGAACCATAGAGTATGTAGTGAGATGGAGGACAGAACCATAGAGTATGTAGTGAGATGGAGGACAGAACCATAGAGTATATAGTGAGATGGAGGACAGAACCATAGAGTATGTAGTGAGATGGAGGACAGAACCATAGAGTATGTAGTGAGATGGAGGACAGAACCATAGAGTATATAGTGAGATGGAGGACAGAACCATAGAGTATGTAGTGAGATGGAGGACAGAACCATAGAGTATGTAGTGAGATGGAGGACAGAACCATAGAGTATATAGTGAGATGGAGGACAGAACCATAGAGTATGTAGTGAGATGGAGGACAGAACCATAGAGTATATAGTGAGATGGAGGACAGAACCATAGAGTATATAGTGAGATGGAGGACAGAACCATAGAGTATGTAGTGAGATGGAGGACAGAACCATAGAGTATATAGTGAGATGGAGGACAGAACCATAGAGTATATAGTGAGATGGAGGACAGAACCATAGACTATATAGTGAGATGGAGGACAGAACCATAGAGTATATAGTGAGATGGAGGACAGAACCATAGAGTATGTAGTGAGATGGAGGACAGAACCATAGAGTATATAGTGAGATGGAGGACAGAACCATAGAGTATGTAGTGAGATGGAGGACAGAACCATAGAGTATATAGTGAGATGGAGGACAGAACCATAGAGTATATAGTGAGATGGAGGACAGAACCATAGAGTATGTAGTGAGATGGAGGACAGAACCATAGAGTATATAGTGAGATGGAGGACAGACCCATAGAGTATGTAGTGAGATGGAGGACAGAACCATAGAGTATGTAATGAGATGGAGGACAGAACCATAGAGTATATAGTGAGATGGAGGACAGAACCATAGAGTATATAGTGAGATGGAGGACAGAACCATAGAGTATATAGTGAGATGGAGGACAGAACCATAGAGTATGTAGTGAGATGGAGGACAGAACCATAGAGTATATAGTGAGATGGAGGACAGAACCATAGAGTATGTAGTGAGATGGAGGACAGAACCATAGAGTATGTAGTGAGATGGAGGACAGAACCATAGAGTATATAGTGAGATGGAGGACAGAACCATAGAGTATGTAGTGAGATGGAGGACAGAACCATAGAGTATATAGTGAGATGGAGGACAGAACCATAGAGTATATAGTGAGATGGAGGACAGAACCATAGAGTATGTAGTGAGATGGAGGACAGAACCATAGAGTATATAGTGAGATGGAGGACAGAACCATAGAGTATATAGTGAGATGGAGGACAGAACCATAGACTATATAGTGAGATGGAGGACAGAACCATAGAGTATATAGTGAGATGGAGGACAGAACCATAGAGTATGTAGTGAGATGGAGGACAGAACCATAGAGTATATAGTGAGATGGAGGACAGAACCATAGAGTATGTAGTGAGATGGAGGACAGAACCATAGAGTATGTAGTGAGATGGAGGACAGAACCATAGACTATATAGTGAGATGGAGGACAGAACCATAGAGTATGTAGTGAGATGGAGGACAGAACCATAGAGTATATAGTGAGATGGAGGACAGAACCATAGAGTATGTAGTGAGATGGAGGACAGAACCATAGAGTATGTAATGAGATGGAGGACAGAACCATAGAGTATATAGTGAGATGGAGGACAGAACCATAGAGTATATAGTGAGATGGAGGACAGAACCATAGAGTATATAGTGAGATGGAGGACAGAACCATAGAGTATATAGTGAGATGGAGGACAGAACCATATAGTATATAGTGAGATGGAGGACAGAACCATAGAGTATATAGTGAGATGGAGGACAGAACCATAGAGTATGTAGTGAGATGGAGGACAGAACCATAGAGTATGTAATGAGATGGAGGACAGAACCATAGAGTATATAGTGAGATGGAGGACAGAACCATAGAGTATGTAGTGAGATGGAGGACAGAACCATAGAGTATGTAATGAGATGGAGGACAGAACCATAGAGTATATAGTGAGATGGAGGACAGAACCATAGAGTATGTAGTGAGATGGAGGACAGAACCATAGAGTATATAGTGAGATGGAGGACAGAACCATAGAGTATATAGTGAGATGGAGGACAGAACCATAGAGTATGTAGTGAGATGGAT
This sequence comes from Salvelinus alpinus, assembly GCF_045679555.1. Classification (NCBI taxonomy): domain Eukaryota; kingdom Metazoa; phylum Chordata; class Actinopteri; order Salmoniformes; family Salmonidae; genus Salvelinus; species Salvelinus alpinus. The sequence goes on from NC_092114.1 coordinate 30,286,620, forward strand.
GACAGAACCATAGAGTATGTAGTGAGATGGAGGACAGAACCATAGAGTATATAGTGAGATGGAGGACAGAACCATAGAGTATATAGTGAGATGGAGGACAGAACCATAGAGTATGTAGTGAGATGGAGGACAGAACCATAGAGTATGTAGTGAGATGGAGGACAGAACCATAGAGTATGTAGTGAGATGGAGGACGGAACCATATAGTATATAGTGAGATGGAGGACAGAACCATAGAGTATGTAGTGAGATGGAGGACAGAACCATAGAGTATGTAGTGAGATGGAGGACAGAATCCTAGAGTATGTAGTGAGATGGAGGACAGAACCATAGAGTATGTAGTGAGATGGAGGACAGAACCATAGAGTATATAGTGAGATGGAGGACAGAACCATAGAGTATGTAGTGAGATGGAGGACAGAATCCTAGAGTATGTAGTGAGATGGAAGACAGAACCATAGAGTATATAGTGAGATGGAGGACAGAACCATAGAGTATATAGTGAGATGGAGGACAGAACCATAGAGTATATAGTGAGATGGAGGACAGAACCATAGAGTATGTAGTGAGATGGAGGACAGAACCATAGAGTATATAGTGAGATGGAGGACAGAACCATAGAGTATATAGTGAGATGGAGGACAGAACCATAGAGTATGTAGTGAGATGGAGGAAAGAACCATAGAGTATATAGTGAGATGGAGGACAGAACCATAGAGTATGTAGTGAGATGGAGGACAGAACCATAGAGTATGTAGTGAGATGGAGGACAGAACCATAGAGTATATAGTGAGATGGAGGACAGAACCATAGAGTATGTAGTGAGATGGAGGACAGAACCATAGAGTATGTAGTGAGATGGAGGACAGAACCATAGAGTATATAGTGAGATGGAGGACAGAACCATAGAGTATGTAGTGAGATGGAGGACAGAACCATAGAGTATGTAGTGAGATGGAGGACAGAACCATAGAGTATGTAGTGAGATGGAGGACAGAACCATAGAGTATATAGTGAGATGGAGGACAGAACCATAGAGTATATAGTGAGATGGAGGACAGAACCATAGAGTATATAGTGAGATGGAGGACAGAACCATAGAGTATGTAGTGAGATGGAGGACAGAACCATAGAGTATGTAATGAGATGGAGGACAGAACCATAGAGTATATAGTGAGATGGAGGACAGAACCATAGAGTATATAGTGAGATGGAGGACAGAACCATAGAATATGTAGTGAGATGGAGGACAGAACCATAGAGTATATAGTGAGATGGAGGACAGAACCATAGAGTATGTAGTGAGATGGAGGACAGAACCATAGAGTATGTAATGAGATGGAGGACAGAACCATAGAGTATATAGTGAGATGGAGGACAGAACCATAGAGTATATAGTGAGATGGAGGACAGAACCATAGAGTATATAGTGAGATGGAGGACAGAACCATAGAGTATGTAGTGAGATGGAGGACAGAACCATAGAGTATGTAGTGAGATGGAGGACAGAACCATAGAGTATGTAATGAGATGGAGGACAGAACCATAGAGTATGTAGTGAGATGGAGGACAGAGCCATAGAGTATGTAGTGAGATGGAGGACAGAACCATAGAGTATATAGTGAGATGGAGGACAGAACCATAGAGTATGTAGTGAGATGGAGGACAGAACCATAGAGTATGTAGTGAGATGTAGGACAGAACCATAGAGTATATAGTGAGATGGAGGACAGAACCATAGAGTATGTAGTGAGATGGAGGACAGAACCATAGAGTATATAGTGAGATGGAGGACAGAACCATAGAGTATGTAGTGAGATGGAGGACAGAACCATAGAGTATATAGTGAGATGGAGGACAGAACCATAGAGTATATAGTGAGATGGAGGACAGAACCATAGAATATGTAGTGAGATGGAGGACAGAACCATAGAGTATATAGTGAGATGGAGGACAGAACCATAGAGTATGTAGTGAGATGGAGGACAGAACCATAGAGTATGTAATGAGATGGAGGACAGAACCATAGAGTATATAGTGAGATGGAGGACAGAACCATAGAGTATATAGTGAGATGGAGGACAGAACCATAGAGTATATAGTGAGATGGAGGACAGAACCATAGAGTATGTAGTGAGATGGAGGACAGAACCATAGAGTATATAGTGAGATGGAGGACAGAACCATAGAGTATGTAGTGAGATGGAGGACAGAACCATAGAGTATGTAATGAGATGGAGGACAGAACCATAGAGTATGTAGTGAGATGGAGGACAGAACCATAGAGTATGTAGTGAGATGGAGGACAGAACCATAGAGTATGTAATGAGATGGAGGACAGAACCATAGAGTATGTAGTGAGATGGAGGACAGAACCATAGAGTATGTAGTGAGATGGAGGACAGAACCATAGAGTATATAGTGAGATGGAGGACAGAACCATATAGTATATAGTGAGATGGAGGACAGAACCATATAGTATATAGTGAGATGGAGGACAGAACCATAGAGTATATAGTGAGATGGAGGACAGAACCATATAGTATATAGTGAGATGGAGGACAGAACCATATAGTATATAGTGAGATGGAGGACAGAACCATAGAGTATATAGTGAGATGGAGGACAGAACCATAGAGTATGTAGTGAGATGGAGGACATAACCATAGAGTATGTAATGAGATGGAGGACAGAACCATAGAGTATATAGTGAGATGGAGGACAGAACCATAGAGTATGTAGTGAGATGGAGGACAGAACCATAGAGTATGTAATGAGATGGAGGACAGAACCATAGAGTATATAGTGAGATGGAGGACAGAACCATAGAGTATGTAGTGAGATGGAGGACAGAACCATAGAGTATATAGTGAGATGGAGGACAGAACCATAGAGTATATAGTGAGATGGAGGACAGAACCATAGAGTATGTAGTGAGATGGATGACAGAACCATAGAGTATGTAATGAGATGGAGGACAGAACCATAGAGTATGTAGTGAGATGGAGGACAGAACCATATAGTATATAGTGAGATGGAGGACAGAACCATAGAGTATATAGTGAGATGGAGGACAGAACCATAGAGTATATAGTGAGATGGAGGACAGAACCATAGAGTATATAGTGAGATGGAGGACAGAACCATATAGTATATAGTGAGATGGAGGACAGAACCATAGAGTATATAGTGAGATGGAGGACAGAAACATAGAGTATATAGTGAGATGGAGGACAGAACCATAGAGTATATAGTGAGATGGAGGACAGAACCATAGAGTATATAGTGAGATGGAGGACAGAACCATAGAGTATATAGTGAGATGGATGACAGAACCATAGAGTATATAGTGAGATGGAGGACAGAACCATAGAGTATATAGTGAGATGGAGGACAGAACCATAGAGTATATAGTGAGATGGAGGACAGAACCATAGAGTATGTAGTGAGATGGAGGACAGAACCATAGAGTATATAGTGAGATGGAGGACAAAAACATAGAGTATGTAGTGAGATGGAGGACAGAACCATAGAGTATATAGTGAGATGGAGGACAGAACCATAGAGTATATAGTGAGATGGAGGACAGAACCATAGAGTATGTAGTGAGATGGAGGACAGAACCATAGAGTATATAGTGAGATGGAGGACAAAAACATAGAGTATGTAGTGAGATGGAGGACAGAACCATAGAGTATGTAGTGAGATGGAGGACAGAACCATATAGTATGTAGTGAGATGGAGGACAGAACCATAGAGTATGTAATGAGATGGAGGACAGAACCATATAGTATATAATGAGATGGAGGACAGAACCATAGAGTATATAGTGAGATGGAGGACAAAAACATAGAGTATGTAGTGAGATGGAGGACAGAACCATAGAGTATGTAGTGAGATGGAGGACAGAACCATATAGTATGTAGTGAGATGGAGGACAGAACCATAGAGTATGTAATGAGATGGAGGACAGAACCATATAGTATATAATGAGATGGAGGACAGAACCATAGAGTATGTAGTGAGATGGAGGACAGAACCATAGAGTATGTAGTGAGATGGAGGACAGAACCATAGAGTATATAGTGAGATGGAGGACAGAACCATAGAGTATGTAGTGAGATGGAGGACAGAACCATAGAGTATGTAATGAGATGGAGGACAGAACCATAGAGTATGTAGTGAGATGGAGGACAGAACCATAGAGTATGTAGTGAGATGGAGGACAGAACCATAGAGTATGTAATGAGATGGAGGACAGAACCATAGAGTATGTAGTGAGATGGAGGACAGAACCATAGAGTATGTAGTGAGATGGAGGACAGAACCATAGAGTATATAGTGAGATGGAGGACAGAACCATATAGTATATAGTGAGATGGAGGACAGAACCATATAGTATATAGTGAGATGGAGGACAGAACCATAGAGTATATAGTGAGATGGAGGACAGAACCATATAGTATATAGTGAGATGGAGGACAGAACCATATAGTATATAGTGAGATGGAGGACAGAACCATAGAGTATATAGTGAGATGGAGGACAGAACCATAGAGTATGTAGTGAGATGGAGGACAGAACCATAGAGTATGTAATGAGATGGAGGACAGAACCATAGAGTATATAGTGAGATGGAGGACAGAACCATAGAGTATGTAGTGAGATGGAGGACAGAACCATAGAGTATGTAATGAGATGGAGGACAGAACCATAGAGTATATAGTGAGATGGAGGACAGAACCATAGAGTATGTAGTGAGATGGAGGACAGAACCATAGAGTATATAGTGAGATGGAGGACAGAACCATAGAGTATATAGTGAGATGGAGGACAGAACCATAGAGTATGTAGTGAGATGGATGACAGAACCATAGAGTATGTAATGAGATGGAGGACAGAACCATAGAGTATGTAGTGAGATGGAGGACAGAACCATATAGTATATAGTGAGATGGAGGACAGAACCATAGAGTATATAGTGAGATGGAGGACAGAACCATAGAGTATATAGTGAGATGGAGGACAGAACCATAGAGTATATAGTGAGATGGAGGACAGAACCATATAGTATATAGTGAGATGGAGGACAGAACCATAGAGTATATAGTGAGATGGAGGACAGAAACATAGAGTATATAGTGAGATGGAGGACAGAACCATAGAGTATATAGTGAGATGGAGGACAGAACCATAGAGTATATAGTGAGATGGAGGACAGAACCATAGAGTATATAGTGAGATGGATGACAGAACCATAGAGTATATAGTGAGATGGAGGACAGAACCATAGAGTATATAGTGAGATGGAGGACAGAACCATAGAGTATATAGTGAGATGGAGGACAGAACCATAGAGTATGTAGTGAGATGGAGGACAGAACCATAGAGTATATAGTGAGATGGAGGACAAAAACATAGAGTATGTAGTGAGATGGAGGACAGAACCATAGAGTATATAGTGAGATGGAGGACAGAACCATAGAGTATATAGTGAGATGGAGGACAGAACCATAGAGTATGTAGTGAGATGGAGGACAGAACCATAGAGTATATAGTGAGATGGAGGACAAAAACATAGAGTATGTAGTGAGATGGAGGACAGAACCATAGAGTATGTAGTGAGATGGAGGACAGAACCATATAGTATGTAGTGAGATGGAGGACAGAACCATAGAGTATGTAATGAGATGGAGGACAGAACCATATAGTATATAATGAGATGGAGGACAAAACCATAGAGTATGTAGTGAGATGGAGGACAGAACCATAGAGTATGTAGTGAGATGGAGGACAGAACCATAGAGTATATAGTGAGATGGAGGACAGAACCATATAGTATGTAGTGAGATGGAGGACAGAACCATTTAGTATGTAGTGAGATGGAGGACAGAACCATAGAGTATGTAGTGAGATGGAGGACAGAACCATAGAGTATATAGTGAGATGGAGGACAGAACCATAGAGTATATAGTGAGATGGAGGACAGAACCATATAGTATGTAGTGAGATGGAGGAAAGAACCATATAGTATATAGTGAGATGGAGGACAGAACCATAGAGTATATAGTGAGATGGAGGACAGAACCATAGAGTATATAGTGAGATGGAGGACAGAACCATAGACATGTAGTGAGATGGAGGACAGAACCATAGAGTATGTAGTGAGATGGAGGACAGAACCATAGAGTATATAGTGAGATGGAGGACAGAACCATAGAGTATATAGTGAGATGGAGGACAGAACCATAGAGGATGTAGTGAGATGGAGGACAGAACCATAGAGTATATAGTGAGATGGAGGACAGAACCATAGAGTATATAGTGAGATGGAGGACAGAACCATATAGTATATAGTGAGATGGAGGACAGAACCATAGAGTATGTAGTGAGATGGAGGACAGAATCATAGAGTATATAGTGAGATGGAGGACAGAACCATAGAGTATATAGTGAGATGGAGGACAGAACCATAGAGTATATAGTGAGATGGAGGACAGAACCATAGAGTATGTAATGAGATGGAGGACAGAACCATAGAGTATGTAGTGAGATGGAGGACAGAACCATAGAGTATGTAGTGAGATGGAGGACAGAACCATAGAGTATGTAGTGAGATGGAGGACAGAACCATAGAGTATATAGTGAGATGGAGGACAGAACCATAGAGTATGTAGTGAGATGGAGGACAGATCCATAGAGTATGTAGTGAGATGGAGGACAGAACCATAGAGTATATAGTGAGATGGAGGACAGAACCATAGAGTATGTAGTGAGATGGAGGACAGAACCATAGAGTATGTAGTGAGATGGAGGACAGAACCATAGAGTATGTAATGAGATGGAGGACAGAACCATAGAGTATATAGTCAGATGGAGGACAGAACCATAGAGTATGTCGTGAGATGGAGGACAGAACCATAGAGTATATAGTGAGATGGAGGACAGAACCATAGAGTATATAGTGAGATGGAGGACAGAACCATAGAGTATGTAATGAGATGGAGGACAGAACCATATAGTATATAGTGAGATGGAGGACAGAACCATAGAGTATGTAGTGAGATGGAGGACAGAACCATAGAGTATGTAATGAGATGGAGGACAGAACCATATAGTATATAGTGAGATGGAGGACAGAACCATAGAGTATGTAGTGAGATGGAGGACAGAACCATAGAGTATGTAGTGAGATGGAGGACAGAACCATAGAGTATATAGTGAGATGGAGGACAGAACCATAGACTATATAGTGAGATGGAGGACAGAACCATAGAGTATATAGTGAGATGGAGGACAGAACCATAGAGTATGTAATGAGATGGAGGACAGAACCATATAGTATATAGTGAGATGGAGGACAGAACCATAGAGTATGTAGTGAGATGGAGGACAGAACCATAGAGTATGTAATGAGATGGAGGACAGAACCATAGAGTATGTAGTGAGATGGAGGACAGAACCATAGAGTATATAGTGAGATGGAGGACAGAACCATATAGTATATAGTGAGATGGAGGACAGAACGATAGAGTATATAGTGAGATGGAGGACAGAACCATAGACTATATAGTGAGATGGAGGACAGAACCATAGAGTATATAGTGAGATGGAGGACAGAACCATAGAGTATATAGTGAGATGGAGGACAGAACCATAGAGTATGTCGTGAGATGGAGGACAGAACCATAGAGTATATAGTGAGATGGAGGACAGAACCATAGAGTATATAGTGAGATGGAGGACAGAACCATAGAGTATATAGTGAGATGGATGACAGAACCATATAGTATATAGTGAGATGGAGGACAGAACCATAGAGTATATAGTGAGATGGATGACAGAACCATATAGTATATAGTGAGATGGAGGACAGAACCATATAGTATATAGTGAGATGGAGGACAGAACCATAGAGTATATAGTGAGATGGAGGACAGAACCATATAGTATATAGTGAGATGGAGGACAGAACCATAGAGTATGTAGTGAGATGGAGGACAGAACCATATAGTATGTTGTGAGATGGAGAACAGAACCATAGAGTATGTAGTGAGATGGAGGACAGAACCATAGAGTATGTAATGAGATGGAGGACAGAACCATAGAGTATGTAGTGAGATGGAGGACAGAACCATAGAGTATATAGTGAGATGGAGGACAGAGCCATATAGTATGTAGTGAGATGGAGGACAGAACCATAGAGTATATAGTGAGATGGAGGACAGAACCATAGAGTATGTAGTGAGATGGAGGACAGAATCATAGAGTATATAGTGAGATGGAGGACAGAACCATAGAGTATATAGTGAGATGGAGGACAGAACCATAGAGTATATAGTGAGATGGAGGACAGAACCATATAGTATGTAGTGAGATGGAGGACAGAACCATAGAGTATGTAGTGAGATGGAGGACAGAACCATATAGTATATAGTGAGATGGAGGACAGAACCATAGAGTATATAGTGAGATGGAGGACAGAACCATAGAGTATATAGTGAGATGGAGGACAGAACCATAGAGTATGTAGTGAGATGGAGGACAGAATCATAGAGTATATAGTGAGATGGAGGACAGAACCATATAGTATATAGTGAGATGGAGGACAGAACCATAGACATGTAGTGAGATGGAGGACAGAACCATATAGTATATAGTGAGATGGAGGACAGAACCATAGAGTATATAGTGAGATGGAGGACAGAACCATGGAGTATGTAATGAGATGGAGGACAGAACCATATAGTATATAGTGAAATGGAGGACAGAACCATAGAGTATATAATGAGATGGAGGACAGAACCATAGAGTATGTAGTGAGATGGAGGACAGAACCATAGAGTATGTAGTGAGATGGAGGACCGAACCATAGAGTATGTAGTGAGATGGAGGACAGAACCATATAGTATATAGTGAGATGGAGGACAGAACCATAGAGTATGTAGTGAGATGGAGGACAGAACCATAGAGTATATAGTGAGATGGAGGACAGAACCATAGAGTATGTAGTGAGATGGAGGACAGAACCATAGAGTATATAGTGAGATGGAGGACAGAACCATAGAGTATGTAGTGAGATGGAGGACAGAACCATATAGTATATAGTGAGATGGAGGACAGAACCATATAGTATATAGTGAGATGGAGGACAGAACCATATAGTATATAGTGAGATGGAGGACAGAACCATATAGTATATAGTGAGATGGAGGACAGAACCATAGAGTATGTAGTGAGATGGAGGACAGAACCATAGAGTATATAGTGAGATGGAGGACAGAACCATAGAGTATATAGTGAGATGGAGGACAGAACCATAGAGTATGTAATGAGATGGAGGACAGAACCATAGAGTATATAGTGAGATGGAGGACAGAACCATAGAGTATATAGTGAGATGGAGGACAGAATCATAGAGTATGTAATGAGATGGAGGACAGAAACATATAGTATATAGTGAGATGGAGGACAGAACCATAGAGTATGTAGTGAGATGGAGGACAGAACCATAGAGTATGTAATGAGATGGAGGACAGAACCATAGAGTATGTAGTGAGATGGAGGACAGAACCATAGAGTATATAGTGAGATGGAGGACAGAACCATATAGTATATAGTGAGATGGAGGACAGAACCATAGAGTATATAGTGAGATGGAGGACAGAACCATAGACTATATAGTGAGATGGAGGACAGAACCATATAGTATATAGTGAGATGGAGGACAGAACCATAGAGTATATAGTGAGATGGAGGACAGAACCATAGAGTATGTAGTGAGATGGAGGACAGAACCATATAGTATATAGTGAGATGGAGGACAGAACCATAGAGTATATAGTGAGATGGAGGACAGAACCATAGAGTATATAGTGAGATGGATGACAGAACCATATAGTATATAGTGAGATGGAGGACAGAACCATAGAGTATATAGTGAGATGGATGACAGAACCATATAGTATATAGTGAGATGGAGGACAGAACCATATAGTATATAGTGAGATGGAGGACAGAACCATAGAGTATATAGTGAGATGGAGGACAGAACCATATAGTATATAGTGAGATGGAGGACAGAACCATAGAGTATATAGTGAGATGGAGGACAGAACCATAGAGTATGTAGTGAGATGGAGGACAGAATCATAGAGTATATAGTGAGATGGAGGACAGAACCATAGAGTATATAGTGAGATGGAGGACAGAACCATAGAGTATATAGTGAGATGGAGGACAGAACCATATAGTATGTAGTGAGATGGAGGACAGAACCATAGAGTATGTAGTGAGATGGAGGACAGAACCATATAGTATATAGTGAGATGGAGGACAGAACCATAGAGTATATAGTGAGATGGAGGACAGAACCATAGAGTATATAGTGAGATGGAGGACAGATCCATAGAGTATGTAGTGAGATGGAGGACAGAATCATAGAGTATATAGTGAGATGGAGGACAGAACCATATAGTATATAGTGAGATGGAGGACAGAACCATAGAGTATATAGTGAGATGGAGGACAGAACCATGGAGTATGTAATGAGATGGAGGACAGAACCATATAGTATATAGTGAGATGGAGGACAGAACCATAGAGTATGTAATGAGATGGAGGACAGAACCATAGAGTATGTAGTGAGATGGAGGACAGAACCATAGAGTATGTAGTGAGATGGAGGACCGAACCATAGAGTATGTAGTGAGATGGAGGACAGAACCATATAGTATATAGTGAGATGGAGGACAGAACCATAGAGTATGTAGTGAGATGGAGGACAGAACCATAGAGTATATAGTGAGATGGAGGACAGAACCATAGAGTATGTAGTGAGATGGAGGACAGAACCATAGAGTATATAGTGAGATGGAGGACAGAACCATAGAGTATGTAGTGAGATGGAGGACAGAACCATATAGTATATAGTGAGATGGAGGACAGAACCATATAGTATATAGTGAGATGGAGGACAGAACCATATAGTATATAGTGAGATGGAGGACAGAACCATATAGTATATAGTGAGATGGAGGACAGAACCATAGAGTATGTAGTGAGATGGAGGACAGAACCATAGAGTATATAGTGAGATGGAGGACAGAACCATAGAGTATATAGTGAGATGGAGGACAGAACCATAGAGTATGTAATGAGATGGAGGACAGAACCATAGAGTATATAGTGAGATGGAGGACAGAACCATAGAGTATATAGTGAGATGGAGGACAGAATCATAGAGTATGTAATGAGATGGAGGACAGAACCATATAGTATATAGTGAGATGGAGGACAGAACCATAGAGTATGTAGTGAGATGGAGGACAGAACCATAGAGTATGTAATGAGATGGAGGACAGAACCATAGAGTATGTAGTGAGATGGAGGACAGAACCATAGAGTATATAGTGAGATGGAGGACAGAACCATATAGTATATAGTGAGATGGAGGACAGAACCATAGAGTATATAGTGAGATGGAGGACAGAACCATAGACTATATAGTGAGATGGAGGACAGAACCATATAGTATATAGTGAGATGGAGGACAGAACCATAGAGTATATAGTGAGATGGAGGACAGAACCATAGAGTATGTAGTGAGATGGAGGACAGAACCATATAGTATATAGTGAGATGGAGGACAGAACCATAGAGTATATAGTGAGATGGAGGACAGAACCATAGAGTATATAGTGAGATGGATGACAGAACCATATAGTATATAGTGAGATGGAGGACAGAACCATAGAGTATATAGTGAGATGGATGACAGAACCATATAGTATATAGTGAGATGGAGGACAGAACCATATAGTATATAGTGAGATGGAGGACAGAACCATAGAGTATATAGTGAGATGGAGGACAGAACCATATAGTATATAGTGAGATGGAGGACAGAACCATAGAGTATGTAGTGAGATGGAGGACAGAACCATATAGTATGTTGTGAGATGGAGAACAGAACCATAGAGTATGTAGTGAGATGGAGGACAGAACCATAGAGTATGTAATGAGATGGAGGACAGAACCATAGAGTATGTAGTGAGATGGAGGACAGAACCATAGAGTATATAGTGAGATGGAGGACAGAACCATATAGTATGTAGTGAGATGGAGGACAGAACCATAGAGTATATAGTGAGATGGAGGACAGAACCATAGAGTATGTAGTGAGATGGAGGACAGAATCATAGAGTATATAGTGAGATGGAGGACAGAACCATAGAGTATATAGTGAGATGGAGGACAGAACCATAGAGTATATAGTGAGATGGAGGACAGAACCATAGAGTATATAGTGAGATGGAGGACAGAACCATAGAGTATGTAGTGAGATGGAGGACAGAATCATAGAGTATATAGTGAGATGGAGGACAGAACCATATAGTATATAGTGAGATGGAGGACAGAACCATAGACATGTAGTGAGATGGAGGACAGAACCATATAGTATATAGTGAGATGGAGGACAGAACCATAGAGTATATAGTGAGATGGAGGACAGAACCATAGAGTATGTAATGAGATGGAGGACAGAACCATATAGTATATAGTGAGATGGAGGACAGAACCATAGAGTATGTAATGAGATGGAGGACAGAACCATAGAGTATGTAGTGAGATGGAGGACAGAACCATAGAGTATGTAGTGAGATGGAGGACAGAACCATAGAGTATGTAGTGAGATGGAGGACAGAACCATATAGTATATAGTGAGATGGAGGACAGAACCATAGAGTATGTAGTGAGATGGAGGACAGAACCATAGAGTATATAGTGAGATGGAGGACAGAACCATAGAGTATGTAGTGAGATGGAGGACAGAACCATAGAGTATATAGTGAGATGGAGGACAGAACCATAGAGTATGTAGTGAGATGGAGGACAGAACCATATAGTATATAGTGAGATGGAGGACAGAACCATATAGTATATAGTGAGATGGAGGACAGAACCATAGAGTATGTAAGGAGATGGAGGACAGAACCATATAGTATATAGTGAGATGGAGGACAGAACCATATAGTATATAGTGAGATGGAGGACAGAACCATAGAGTATGTAGTGAGATGGAGGACAGAACCATATAGTATATAGTGAGATGGAGGACAGAACCATAGAGTATGTAGTGAGATGGAGGACAGAACCATATAGTATGTAGTGAGATGGAGGACAGAACCATATAGTATGTAGTGAGATGGAGGACAGAACCATATAGTATATAGTGAGATGGAGGACAGAACCATATAGTATGTAGTGAGATGGAGGACAGAACCATATAGTATATAGTGAGATGGAGGACAGAACCATAGAGTATATAGTGAGATGGAGGACAGAACCATAGAGTATGTAATGAGATGGAGGACAGAACCATAGAGTATATAGTGAGATGGAGGACAGATCCATATAGTATATAGTGAGATGGAGGACAGAACCATAGAGTATATAGTGAGATGGAGGACAGAACCATATAGTATATAGTGAGATGGAGGACAGAACCATAGAGTATGTAGTGAGATGGAGGACAGAACCATAGAGTATGTAATGAGATGGAGGACAGAACCATATAGTATATAGTGAGATGGAGGACAGAACCATAGAGTATATAGTGAGATGGAGGACAGAACCATATAGTATATAGTGAGATGGAGGACAGAACCATATAGTATATAGTGAGATGGAGGACAGAACCATAGAGTATATAGTGAGATGGAGGACAGATCCATATAGTATATAGTGAGATGGAGGACATAATCATAGAGTATGTAGTGAGATGGAGGACAGAACCATATAGTATATAGTGAGATGGAGGACAGAACCATAGAGTATATAGTGAGATGGAGGACAGAAACATAGAGTATATAGTGAGATGGAGGACAGAACCATAGAGTATGTAGTGAGATGGAGGACAGAACCATAGAGTATATAGTGAGATGGAGGACAGAACCATAGAGTATATAGTGAGAAGGAGGACAGAACCATAGAGTATATAGTGAGATGGAGGACAGAACCATAGAGTATGTAGTGAGATGGAGGACAGAACCATAGAGTATATAGTGAGATGGAGGACAGAACCATAGAGTATGTAGTGAGATGGAGGACAGAACCATAGAGTATATAGTGAGATGGAGGACAGAACCATAGAGTATGTAGTGAGATGGAGGACAGAACCATAGAGTATATAGTGAGATGGAGGACAGAACCATAGAGTATGTAGTGAGATGGAGGACAGAATCCTAGAGTATATAGTGAGATGGAGGACAGAACCATAGAGTATATAGTGAGATGGAGGACAGAACCATAGAGTATATAGTGAGATGGAGGACAGAACCATAGAGTATATAGTGAGATGGAGGACAGAACCATAGAGTATGTAGTGAGATAGAGGACAGAACCATAGAGTATATAGTGAGATGGAGGACAGAACCATAGAGTATATAGTGAGATGGAGGACAGAACCATAGAGTATGTAGTGAGATGGAGGACAGAACCATAGAGTATATAGTGAGATGGAGGACAGAACCATAGAGTATGTAGTGAGATGGAGGACAGAACCATAGAGTATATAGTGAGATGGAGGACAGAACCATAGAGTATGTAGTGAGATGGAGGACAGAACCATAGAGTATATAGTGAGATGGAGGACAGAACCATAGAGTATGTAGTGAGATGGAGGACAGAACCATAGAGTATATAGTGAGATGGAGGACAGAATCCTAGAGTATATAGTGAGATGGAGGACAGAACCATAGAGTATATAGTGAGATGGAGGACAGAACCATAGAGTATATAGTGAGATGGAGGACAGAACCATAGAGTATATAGTGAGATGGAGGACAGAACCATAGAGTATGTAGTGAGATGGAGGACAGAACCATAGAGTATGTAGTGAGATGGAGGACAGAACCATAGAGTATATAGTGAGATGGAGGACAGAACCATAGAGTATGTAGTGAGATGGAGGACAGAACCATAGAGTATATAGTGAGATGGAGGACAGAACCATAGAGTATATAGTGAGATGGAGTACAGAACCATAGAGTATATAGTGAGATGGAGGACAGAACCATAGAGTATATAGTGAGATGGAGGACAGAACCATAGAGTATATAGTGAGATGGAGTACAGAACCATAGAGTATGTAGTGAGATGGAGGACAGAACCATAGAGTATATAGTGAGATGGAGGACAGAACCACAGAGTATGTAGTGAGATGGAGGACAGAACCATAGAGTATGTAGTGAGATGGAGGACAGAACCATAGAGTATGTAGTGAGATGGTGGACAGAACCATAGAGTATGTAGTGAGATGGAGGACAGAACCATAGAGTATATAGTGAGATGGAGGACAGAACCATAGAGTATGTAGTGAGATGGAGGACAGAACCATAGAGTATGTAGTGAGATGGAGGACAGAACCATAGAGTATATAGTGAGATGGAGGACAGAACCATAGAGTATATAGTGAGATGGAGGACAGAACCATAGAGTATGTAGTGAGATGGAGGACAGAACCATAGAGTATATAGTGAGATGGAGGACAGAATCCTAGAGTTTTATAAATTTATAAACTTGATCTCCACTATAAAAAGTATCACGGCATTATCTCACATTTCTTTTAGACTAACATTTAGTTTTCAACAGTGGAGATTTGTTTAAACCTTGCTGTCTGTCTCTCCGACATTTGCAACATTGTTTCAATATTCAAATTCGATCTCCAGCTGTCCCATAGTAATGAAAGTGTTGGGGGTCGGGACGAGACAGACAGGCAGAGTTTCTCAGTCAGTTGAAAACATGAATCAGCTGGCATAGTTTTTATGGATATACAGTATACAAAGAAATGTCAATTGAAAAAAGGTAAAACGAAGCAAAGTGCAGCTAGTTTGCAGTCTTTCCAGCTTCGTTTGAAGTGATTGTTTTAGCTGTGTTGGCTAGCTCCTCTGAACAACAATGTCCTAATGACAGAGCACATTTTCTATGCGCCTCATTAGCTCATTGTTATGGATGTATCCAAATAAATGTCACTAGAAAACAGCTTAAACAAATGCAAATGCAGCTACTTTGCTGTTATTCTGGCTGCACTGTTTGACGTGACTGTAAATTAACCGTAGTTGGCTATCAAGCAAGGGATAAGAACATTGCCAGCCAGTATGGCAATGGAACATTTAGAACAACTGAGTCGCGTCCATAAATACAGAGCAAACAGACTGAATGACTGGGTTGCGTTTCTGACAACCGAACCAATAGAACGAACGACCAGCCGGCTTGGGTAGCAACCCTAGATTTGTGTTGGGACTATATTTTGTGGAAGGATGAAACAGTATGAATAAATAAATAAAAATAACTTTTTTAATGAAATATGTCAATCGTTATTTGAATATGTTGGTAAACCATAGAGTATATAGTGAGATGGTGGACAGAACCATAGAGTATGTAATGAGATGGAGGACAGAACCATAGAGTATGTAGTGAGATGGAGGACAGAACCATAGAGTATGTAGTGAGATGGTGGACAGAACCATAGAGTATGTAATGAGATGGAGGACAGAACCATAGAGTATGTAGTGAGATGGAGGACAGAACCATAGAGTATGTAGTGAGATGGAGGACAGTATCCTCAGTAAATAAAGAAGGGATAGTGGACGAAAAAGAGAAAGGAAGCAGCGAGATAGAGGATGTAGGGATTGCAACATTGCTTGACGGAGCTTAGTGCAGGGCTGTCTGTGTAATGCTCTCAAGACGTATAGAAAGAGGCGCTGCGCCTCTCCCTTAGCCCTCTGCTCTGTCACCGCACTCACTCGCTCTTCCCTCTCTCTTCTCTGATTCCTTCGTTCTGTTTTTCCCTGCGATCCTTCTATATCTCTCTCTCTCTCTCTCTCTCTCTCTCTACTAACGATGTGTTCTGCCTGCCTCTGCCTGGCTGACTAATGCCCACTGACAGCCCCACTCAAGCAGAAAGTCTATGGCCGCCCCTACACACGCACATGCATACGCACAGACACACAAACATACACGTTTATCCTACATATTTACATTCATGTGATGCACACAAATAGTCACGTACCGAGTGCATGCAAACTCGCTTCAACAACCATGCATTTGGGATTTTGGGATTTTATTAGGACCCCATTAGCTGTTGCAAAAGCCGCAGCTACTCTTCCTGGGGTCCAAACAAAACATGAAACATAATACAGAACATCATTAGACAAGAACAGCTCAAGGGCAGAACTATCAGTGCATTGGCACTGATAGAGCTACAATAGACAAATCACACCCAATCTTTCACGTCACATGTACAGAGATGTATACGACAGATGACACATGCACACATATACTGTATGTTTTCACATACATGGTATCACTGGCCTAAAGGTTAAATAAACATAATATAGAGCTTGTCTCTCTGTAGAACACCTCATAGCTTTTAGTTAGAACTGTCTGGTTACTCACACACACACACACACACACACACACACACACACACACACACACACACACACACACACACACACACACACACACACACACACACACACACACACACACACACACACACACACACACACACACACACACACACACACACACACACACACACACACACACACACACACACACACACACACACACGCGCGCGCGCCCAGTCCCGCGTGTCTCACCAGTGTCTCGGTGTCGTCTCACCAGGGGAAGAGAGGCTAGGAATGAGGTCAGTGAGCAAGTGTCTCACACAGGGCTACGCCTCTGGGTCCCCCCCCGGTCCCAGTACACACCACACACACACACACGGTCCCAGGCCGCTCACGGCTTCACGCTCCCCCAGCTGATGGTTCCAGCCCACCCATTAGTCAGTGTTAAGCAAGACCTCTGTGGCCTCTCTCTGCTCTGGCACACATTTCACTGTGACTGGGTCTCTCTTTCTGTCTCTATAACTCTGTCTCTCTGTCTCTCTCTATATATATATACATGTCTCTCGCTCTCTCTCTCTCTGTTTCTCTTTCTGTCTCTATATCTCTATCTCTGTCTCTCTGTCTCTCTCTCTCTCTGTGTCTCTTTCTCTTTCTGTCTCTATATATCTCTCTCTATATATATCTGTCTCTCTCTCTCTCTCTCTCTCTCTCTCTGTGTCTCTATATATCTCTCTCTATATATATCTGCTTCTCTCTCTCTCTCTCTGTCTCTCTCTCTTTCTGTCTCTACATCTCTGTCTCTCGCCCTCTCGGGTACTGTACTGCTCTGTATCTGTGGAAGTAGAACAACTGTTTGTAGACTTTGTGGGCAGTATTTGTGATGTATATTCAAATGGGAATGAAGCTGGAACTGATTGTATAACAGTATAACTAGATTCGTTTTTGTTGAAACAGAAACTATTTTGTTTTGGAAATGGATGATATATTTCCATGTTGTATAAATCTTTGGAAGTCTATCAGTGATACGACAGATAAAGGATCATCATTTGATCACCCTGTTGTTGCAGGGAATGCAAACGTGTAGTGTATTCAAGGTTTAAAAAATGCCTTCTGAAGTTTGTAATTTACAATTTAAAATTTTAGACTTGGTTTGCCCTAACAAAAAATGTATCAACCCCAACACAAATGTCCATTAATTATAATCCACACAATAATTAACATATCCTTCAGGATTATTTTCCTGTGGTGAGAAATAGGTTGAATTAAGATCCTACACCTGAATGCCGTTTATATTCCTTTCATTGATATTCTAAGGAATAGGATTATGAGGGATATAACTTCTATAGCCTTTAATGAAGTTTCTTGTCTAGTCTGAAAAGACTTGAACATTCTGCTATACACCACCCCTCTGTTACCAATGACACCCCTTCACGCACACACACGCACACACACATTCCAGCGTCTCCATTAGCAATTCATGAGGCTGGTCTCATTATAAGTTCAGTTTTAGCATGGGCCTCTGAAGTGTGTGTGTGTGTGTGTGTGTGTGTGTGTGTGTGTGTGTGTGTGTGTGTGTGAGTGTGAGTGAGTGTGTGATTCTCTGAAGTATATGGCTGGAGCAACTTATTCATATTTCATAGTCTCCCATTGAGGAGCTAAAAACTAGTCGACCCTCTTCCGCTACTAAGTGCTCCTATTCTTCTCGTCTTCTTCTTCTTCTTTCACATTTCCCCCTCTTTTCTCGTTAGATTCTCTCCTCCAGTTCCCTCTCTCGCGTTCGCTCTCTTCAGTTCTCTCTCTCTCCGTTTCTGTCTCCTCAGCTACCCCCCTCTCTTGCACGGTGCCGCCACTCAGACCCTAACTCAAACTGACTTAATTGGGATGTCTTTGTTCCAGGAACTGTGGGCATCCCTTACCCTTCCCCTTCTCCCTGTATCCTAACCAGAGAGAGATTGACAGAGAGAGAGAGGAGGAATGGGTAGAGGTAGAGACCGAGGGGAGGAGGAGGAGGAGAGAGAGGGAGTGATCCCAAGTGAACCTCTCCCAGTGCCATGCTGAGGCGCGGGGTTGTGGTGGGGGTTGGGGGGGCTGTGTGTGTGTGTGTGTATAGGGGTGGGGGACCCGGGGTGAAGGGAGGGGGATGCCTGATTGTCAGCCTGGCAGACAGAAGCTCTGCCCCTGAAACAAACCCATGCATGAATAAGTCATTAAATGCAGTATGTGTGTCTGAACGAGTGGAATGAACAGAGGACCATCAGATCAGACAAGGGAGGAGAGGAGGATGAGAGAAGGGGACCATGGGAGGAGGGGAGAGTCTGTGAAAACGAGACAGACGTCACATTCCCTGGCAATGAGAACCAGAGAGAGAAAGAGCGGGAGAAAGAGAGGGAGATCATTTGATTGGTTTGGTACAGGGTGTGAGCATGTGTGTTTGTATTGTGTGCGTGTGTTTGTGTGTGTCTGCGTGTGCGTGTGTGCATGTGTGAGAGTGTGCGTGTATGTGTTTGTGCGTGCATGTTTGTGTATGGGTGGTGATGGTGGTGTTAGGATGATGAGAAGACTAGAGTTGGCCTATTGTAGTCTTTATTGTAGTCTCTATTGTAGTCTATTGTAGTCTCTATCCTCTCCTTATTGTCGTCTGCAGGAATGCATGTTATAAGATTTGAGCGTGTGCATTTTACATACCAAAACACATTGTCTGCCTCCTGTTGTGAGTATACAAGTGATAAGCAGTGAGAAGAATAATTTCATGAGAGACAGTGAAGGAAGAGAGAGAGAGAGGATGGGAACAATTATGTTTTCTTTCAGGCCAATAAGGCTAATTTGAATGTTGAGACGTAGGTGAGGAGTTCTCGCTCTCTCTTCTTCGAATTACATGACCCTCTTCATGTAACCCTCCAACTGCCCCCCCATTCCTTTCCAATCAGTTTAATAATCTTCTCCCTCTCTTCATCCCCCCTATCTCTTTCCCTTGCTCTTCTGCCTCTCATATTCCTTTGTTTATTACACCACTCAGACTCTACAAGTTTTCCATGACGGATGTGTTCTGTCTTCTGATTTGTGTGAGTCCCCGTCCAAAGCTCTGTCAGATCTAGCGCACATATTGTGAACTGAGGGTTTCAAGTTCACTCCAGGACATGTCTATATATATATATAGATATATATATATAGATATATATATATATATATATATACACTGCTCAAAAAAATAAAGGGAACACTTAAACAACACAATGTAACTCCAAGTCAATCACACTTCTGTGAAATCAAACTGTCCACTTAGGAAGCAACACTGATTGACAATAAATTTCACATGCTGTTGTGCAAATGGAATAGACAAAAGGTGGAAATTATAGGCAATTAGCAAGACACCCCCAATAAAGGAGTGGTTCTGCAGGTGGTGACCACAGACCACTTCTCAGTTCCTATGCTTCCTGGCTGATGTTTTGGTCACTTTTGAATGCTGGCGGTGCTTTCACTCTAGTGGTAGCATGAGACGGAGTCTACAACCCACACAAGTGGCTCAGGTAGTGCAGCTCATCCAGGATGGCACATCAATGCGAGCTGTGGCAAGAAGGTTTGCTGTGTCTGTCAGCGTAGTGTCCAGAGCATGGAGGCGCTACCAGGAGACAGGCCAGTACATCAGGAGACGTGGAAGAGGCCGTAGGAGGGCAACAACCCAGCAGCAGGACCGCTACCTCCGCCTTTGTGCAAGGAGGAGCACTGCCAGAGCCCTGCAAAATGACCTCCAGCAGGCCACAAATGTGCATGTGTCTGCTCAAACGGTCAGAAACAGACTCCATGAGGGTGGTATGAGGGCCCGACGTCCACAGGTGGGGGTTGTGCTTACAGCCCAACACCGTGCAGGACGTTTGGCATTTGCCAGAGAACACCAAGATTGGCAAATTCGCCACTGGCGCCCTGTGCTCTTTACAGATGAAAGCAGGTTCACACGCACATGTGACAGACGTGACAGAGTCTGGAGACGCCGTGGAGAACGTTCTGCTGCCTGCCATATCCTCCAGCATGACCGGTTTGGCGGTGGGTCAGTCATGGTGTGGGGTGGCATTTCTTTGTGGGGCCGCACAGCCCTCCATGTGCTCGCCAGAGGTAGCCTGACTGCCATTAGGTACCGAGATGAGATCCTCAGACCCCTTGTGAGACCATATGCTGAAACATGCACATTTGTGACCTATATATATATATGTGTGTGTGTGTGTGAGAGTGTGTGTGTGTGTGGTTGTGTGTATGTGTGTGTGTGGTTGTGGTGTTGTCTTGAGTGCCTGGAACTGGTTGTGGTGGACTCGGCAGCCATGTTGTTCACCAGCTGACAGAGGAACACAACACTTGCTCTTTCAAAATGATTTTTCTTTCAGTGTCTCCTTCTTTTCCTCATTTCTCCCCCTTCTTTTTCACTTCGGCTTTATTTATTTCAGCCTCGCTTTCCTTCTCCTTTTTTTTGTTCTCCCCCTGAAAACCAACTGTTTCTCTTTCAGCATCTTAAACCATAACCCCCCCTCCAGCCTCTCTCGC
Source organism: Salvelinus alpinus (assembly GCF_045679555.1). NCBI lineage: Eukaryota > Metazoa > Chordata > Actinopteri > Salmoniformes > Salmonidae > Salvelinus > Salvelinus alpinus. Next base: position 30,308,570 of record NC_092114.1, read on the forward strand.
TCTCTCTCTCTCTCTCTCTCTCTCTCTCTCTCTCTCTCTCGCTCTCTCTCTCTCTCTCATGGGGAAGAGAGTTGGCAAGAAGCAGGCTTGCTACCATGGCAACAGGAACCCTCCCTCTCCCACAGGTCTCCTTAGCAACTGGTAGCTTGGCATTGTAGTAATGAGCAGACCCAGCGTGCCAGGCTAACAGAGCACGAGAGGAGTGTGTGTGTACAGTGCCTTCAGAAAGTATTCATACCCCTTGACTTATTCCACATTTTGTTGTGTTACAGACATAATTCTAAATTGATTAAATTGAGATGTTTGGTCATTCTCACCCATCTACACACAATACCCTATAATGACAAAGTGAAAACATGTTTTTGAATGTTAAGCAAATTGATTGAAAATATAATACAGAAATATCTTATTTACATAAGAATTCACAACCCTGAATCAATGTTAGATTCACCTTTGGCAGTGATTACAGCTGTGATTCATTTTGGGTAAGTCTCTAAGAGCTGTGCACACCTGGATTGAATAATATTTGCACATTATTATTTTTTAAATTCTTCATGCTCTGTCAAGTTGGTTGTTGATCATTGCTAGACAAACCTTTTCAAGTCTTGCCATAGATGTTCAAGCAGATTTAAGAAAACATTTTAACTAGGCAACTCAGGGACATTCAATGTCATCTTGGTAAGCAACTCCATTGTATATTTGCCTTTGTGTTTTAGGTTATTGTCCTGCTGAAAGGTGAATTTGTCTCCTAGTGTCTGTTGGAAAGCAGACTGAACCAGGTTTTACTCTAGGATTTTGCCTGTGCATAGCTCTACTCCATGTATTTTTATCTAGAAAAAACTCCCTAGTCCTTGCAGATGACAAGTATACCCATAACATGATGCAGCCAACAACATTCTTGAAAATATGAAGAGTGGTACTCAGTGATGTGTTTGATTTGCCACAAAATGAATGCTTTGTATTCATTTTGTGTTAATTTCATGCTACATTTATTGCAGTTTTATTGCAAACAGGAAGGATGTTTTAGAATATTGGTTATCTGTACAGGCTTCCTTCTTTTCACTCTGTCATTTAGGTTAGTATTGTAGAGTAACTACAATGTTGTTGGTCCATCTTCAGTTTTCTCCTATCACAGCCATTAAAATCAATAACTGTTTTAAGTCACCATTGGCCTCATGGTGAAATCCCCGAGGGGTTTCCTTCCTTTCCGGCAACTGAGTTAGTGAGGATGCCTGTATCTTTGTAGTGACTGGGTGTATTGATACCACCATCCAAAGTCTAACTAATAACTTCTCCATTCTCAAAGGGATATTCAATGTCTGCTTTTTTAAAACCCATCTACCAATAGGTGCCCTTCTTAGTGAAGCATTGGAAAACCTCCCTGGTCTTTGTGGTTGAATCTGTGTTTGAAATTCACCACTCAACTGAGGGAACTTACAAATAATTGTATGTATGTGGTACAGAGATGAGGTAGTCATTAAAAAAAGGATGTGTATAGAAGTTTTCTATATATATGTGTGTGTGTGTTTGTTTGTGTGTGTGTGTGTGTGTGTTTCTGCTAGCTTTTTAACAGTGTATGACTAACAAAAGCAGCGTGAGAAATACCAAATAACTGAGCCTCTCCAAGGTATGAGTGTGAATTTTCCATTTGCAAACCATTTTCAAGAAAGATCAAATTGTTGACACATTTGAATGCATTGGATTGAGTTGACAGTCTGAAGAAGAACACTACGTTTGAACCATTTAGTGTTGAGGCAGAGCAGTATTTGTATGTGCTGAAATAACATAGTTCTTTCTTTCTGTGGGTGGAGTTATCATGTTTGAGTTTATGAAGCAGTGTCTTTGTGTTGTGCTTCGTTGTAGAGATCAGGTTTCTCCTCTCAGAGACACGGGGAACAATTAGCATGCGACATGGTTGATGATTGATTGTGTACACAACACCCACCCAGGATTCAGAGGGAGAGTAAAATTATATGACAATAATATGATATTCTATGGGCGTAATGTTTTACCAAAGCCTATTGGAAGATATAGCCTTCTATCAATGGATTTCTTTCTATTTAAATGGCAACCATTACTAAGATACCGTATAAAATGAGGGACTCCTGGAAAGGGGAAAGCGGTCTGGAGCTGTCCATTTGGTATTTTGTTACTTTGATATTTTGGAGTCATCTGATTCTGAAACATGTTAGCCTCAGTATGAACATAGATCTGATGGTGTAGAGTAGTGAAGTGATGGTCTCTCCAGAGACACAGTGCCAGGTGTCTCTGTCTTTAGGTGTGATGACAAGGCCTGTTTCTCAGCTCTCTCTCTCAGGTGTTATGGAGCCTGGAGCTCCCGAAGGTGTCTCCTCGCTTCACCTGGACTCAGCTCTCTCTGACGGATCCATGAGCTCCCACTGGGGACAGAGGTGTGAGCTACCAAAGGTGTCTCCTCTCCTCGTTCCACCTGGCATGGTGTGAAAGCTCAGGGAGGCACTTCGCTGTTCTCCAGGTGTGATTGCCTACAGGTAGATATTAGGAGTAGTAGTAGTGGTTGGGAAGAGGCCTGGCTCTAAAGCCATTATTGTCACTCAGAGCCCAGAGCTGGCCGCGATGCCCTGACGACTGAGCAACACAGTAACAGCACAGCACTACAGTAACTGGCACGCAGGGAGGATTTTCAGATCCCCTGCCCCGCTTTCAGATGCTCCTTAATCTGCCCAGCTCTATTTTTATCTTCCCTCATCCTCCTCTCCCTCCCACCCCTGTGCTCTCCCTCTATATGTTCGCTCCTTTCCTCCCTGTCCATCCCTCCATCCGTCCCTCCTTTCTCAGAGCAGTTTTCAGGCCAGTAGCTCCAATTAGCAGAGGGTCTGGTGGGGATTGGGCTCGCTGTTTGCCCCTAAGGCCTTCAGGCTCCCTTCCAGCTTACCTCTCCCAGATCTCTCTCAGGTTAGCGTCTCAGTTCCCTCCCAACTCTTCTCCCTCCTCCCCAGAGCAAAGCAGGGGGAGTGAAAGGCCTGCTGTCGCCTGAGGGGCTGAGGAGCGTAGGCCTGAGGTATGGCTCCAGTCCCTCTGCTGCTTGCAACACTGAGGAGGACAAGATTATTGGTACTGTACTTCTCTCAGAGGCTAGAACCTAAACACTTCTGAAACAGTTACTACTTCTACTGCTGCTATTATTACCACTAACACCAGACTATTACTATTGATACCTGTACCACTACTACTGCTACCACCACCACTACTACTACTACCTCTACCACTAGGGTTGAATATTTACCCGGTTATTTTACAAATGTTCCATCCCGAGAATAAATCACTTTTCTCCAGGGTAACCCGGTATTTCCCGCCAAAACCGAAAGTGTCATTCAAAAGCATATAAATGTATGGATTTGATTTTTCACATGCGCCACATACAACAGGTGTAAACCTTACTGTGAAATGCTTACTTACAAGCCCTTAACCAACAATGCAGTCCAGAGAGTTAAGAAAATATTTACTAAAATAAACAAAAATAAATTAAATCAAAAAGTAACACAAGAAAATTACATAACAGTAATGAGGCTATATACAGGGGGTCCCGGTACCGAGTCAATGTGCAGGGGTACAGGTTAGTCAAAGTAATTTGTAAAGTGACTATGCATAGAAAAGAAACAGCGAGTAGCAGCAGTGTAAAAACAGAGTGGGGGGGGGGGTCAATGTAAGTAGCCTGGGTAGCCATTTGATTAATTGTTCAGCAGTCTTATAGCTTGTGGATAGAAGCTTATTGCTTAGAAGTTTACATACAATAAGTTGACTGTGCCTTTAAACAGCTTGGAAAATTCCAGAAAATTATGTCATGGATTTAGAAGCTTCTGATTGGCCAATTGACATCATTTGAGTCAATTGGAGGTGTACCTGTGGATTTATTTCAAGGCCTACCTTCAAACTCAGTGCCTCTTTGCTTGACATCATGGGAAAATCAAAAGAAATCAGCCAAGACCCCAGAAAAACAATTGTAGACCTCCACAAGTCTGGTTCATCCCTCCATACTGCTCAGGAAGGAGACACGTTCTGTCTCCTAGAGATGAACATACATAAACATACATACATGAACATAAAAGTGCAAATCAATCCCAGAACAACAGCAGAGGACCTTGTGAAGATGCTGGAGGAAACAGGCACAAAAGTATCTATATCCACAGTAAAACGAGTCCTATATTGACATAACCTGAAAGGCCGCTCAGCAAGGAAGAAGCCACTTCTCCAAAACCGCCATAAAACAGCCAGACTATGGTTTGAAACTGCACATGGGGACAAAGATTGTACTTTTTGGAGAAATGTCCTCTGGTCTAATGAAACAAAAATAGAACTGTTTGGCCATAATGAGCATCGTTATGTTTGGAGGAAAAATGGGGAGGCTTGCAAGCCAAAGAACACCATCCCAACAGTGAAGCACGGGGGTGGCAGCATCATGTTGTGGGGGTGCTTTGCTGCAGGAGGGACTGGTGCACTTCACAAAATAGATGGCATCATGAGGTAGAAAAATGATGTGGATATATTGAAGCAACATCTCAAGACATCAGTCAGGAAGTTAAAGCTTGGTCACAAATGGGTCTTCCAAATGGACAATGACCCCAAGCATACTTCCAAAGTTGTGGCAAAATGGCTTGTGACAACATGGCCAAGGTATTGGCGTGGCCATCACAAAGCCCTGACCTCAATCCTATAGAAAATTTGTCGGCATAACTGGAAAAGCGTGTGCGAGCAAGGAGGCCTTACAAACCTGACTCAGTTCCACCAGCTGTGTCAGAAGGAATGGGACAAAAATTCACCCAACTTCTTGTGGGAAGCTTGTGGAGGGCTACTCGAAACGTTTGACCCAAGTTAAACAATTTAAAGGCAATGCTACCAAATACTAATTGAGTGTATGTAAACTTCTGACCCACTGGGAATGTGATGAAAGAAATAAAAACTGAAATAAATTATTCTCTCTACTATTATTCTGACATTTCACATTCTTAAAATAAAGTGGTGATCCTAACTGACCGACAACAGGGATTTTTTTACTAGGATTAATTGTCAGGAATTGTGAAAAACTGAGTTTAAATGTATTTGTCTAAGGTGTATGTAAACTTCTGACTTCAACTTTAGGTCCTGGATGTCAGGAAGCTTGGTCCCAGTGTTGTACTGGACCGTATGCACTACCCTCTGTAGCGCCTTACAGTCAGATTAGAGCTTTGATCAGCATGAAAATTCTAACCTGATACTACCTGAGCTTGATGAGCCATATATTAAATACATTTTATGAGCCGTACATTAATGACTTTTAATGAGCTCAAGCCCCAAAAAGCCCAAATGATTGTGCTGTTGTCCAATAGGCTACATACAGTGCCTCCGGAAAGTATTCAGACCCCGTAACGTTGTTCGTTGCAACCTTATTATAAAATGTATTAAATCCATTTTTTCCTCATCAGTCTACACAAAATACCCCATAATGACAAAGCAAAAACAGATTTAGACATTTTTGCAAATGTATTAAAACAGAAATATCACATTTAAATAAGTATTCAGACCCTTTGCTTTGAGACTCGAAATTGAGCTCAGGTGCATCCTGTTTCCATTGATCATCCTTGAGATGTTTCTACAACTTAATTGGAGTCCACCTGTGGTAAATTCAATGGATTGGACATGCTTTGCTAAGACACACACCTGTCTATATAAGGTCCCACAGTTGACAGTGCATGTCAGGGCAAAAACCAAGCCACGCCTCGCCAGTAGGCTAATATTTTTGAGTGTGAACTGAATTACCGTACTGTATTGTATTATACTGTATTATATGGACTGGAATTACGCACCTCATTTAAACCATGATAAAGCAGAAGAGAACATACGGTTCTGGTGCAGACCATGTGACCTACAAAGTCACAAATATGATTTCCATTTTGAAATATCATAGGTCCTATTTCTATAATTAGTAGGCTGATGCACATATACCTTTCATAATATTTCAGCGAATGTTATTAGCCTACCTCCTCTTTCTCTCTCGTTGCTTCATTCCTCCCTCGCGTTCAACAGTTAAATGAAATACGTTTTGTTGTCTTTATCGTCATCATTCTAATGACATCCTTAAATAATATAGGACTAGAATTAGATGCAGAAGGCTTTCACTTCTCTTCACGAAGATTGAATGCTTATGGGCCTGAATAAATAACTTTTATAGCTTTCCTCCATCGCGAGTTTGCTTTTCTTTCTTACCCATGTGTTCTATTGGCTGCTGTATTTAACATTCAGCAAAAAAAGAGCTTGCGTCCCTCTTCGAATAGTCTATTGCTATAAGAAAGGCTAAGAAAATAATTCCAGTAAGCTATTCTAGTCTAGCTTATCCTGCATGGGACTCCAAGAGCTAAGGAGAGTTTTTTAAGGAGAGGCTAGCGGAGCACAGGTGCTTGCATATTGCACAAGAGACAGAGGCTATAAGTTAGAAGCTTACTATGCATAACCCATCATTATTTAGCTAAATATAAGGCTAATACTGCATTGAATGTCTTACTTGAAAGAGCTAGGCTAGGACGTCTATGTATAGGGTTTTATATATCAATCTAGAACAAAATAGTCTATTTTGGATGCAATTTGAATGGATTTGGAGAGAGAGAAAGACCATATTCAATTAATAGGCTGTTTTAAAACTCTGCAGCTGCAAAAAAATAAAATATCTTTACAATTAAAAAACAAGTTGACCCCGAAAGCCCGATGCAGATGGGTAGACTATTCTGCAGCAAATGTAGGCCTGCCTGTCACAAGAAAAAAAGTTACCATGATGAGATGATAGGTCTACATGCATTGTGAACTGCGCTCCATACTGAGAGGCTCTGTCCCCACCCTGATCGTTGATTCATCATGCAAAGGCCGTAGAGAAGCCCGATTTAGACATCACATATAATTTAACAGTTCCATTTCAAGCCATGCTGTTCATAAAGCTAATTTATTATAATTAACCGGTTTCTCGCAGTTATTTATCCCGGAAAAGGGAGTGGTCTTTGGCAGTAAATCTCAGTAAATCTAGGTAACCAGGTTCCCGCCATTCAACCCTAACTACTACTACTACTACCTCTACTATGATAGCACCACTACAGCTGTCACATACTATTGTTCCCACTACAGCAAGTACAACAGAGTACCACAACTGGTAATAGCATTACTGTAGCACTCCCACTCCCACTCCCACCATAACCCATATATCTTTAGAACAACCTTGTATACTGCTGCTTGTGTTGACCTATTATTATTTCCCTTCAATCCATCAGAGCATTGTATCTCTCTCTTCTCCACTCCCCCAGCTACACCTTCCCCTTCTCTTCCCCCTCTTCCATTAATCCGTGAGCCTCCCAGTCCTTTATTTCCTTTCAAAGAGACAAGCACTGCCCGTGACATCAGTCACAGGAAGTGAATCTTTAGCGTCGACTCATTTCCATCGATCGCCTTCAGACAGGCTTAGCAGAATAGAGGCAGGCGAGAGGAAAGCCATTCCCGCACAGCCCACTCTGGCTCCTGCTCTCTCTCGCTCTCTCTCTGCATACAGAAAGAAAGCCTCTCTCTCCACAATGAACGCATGCAGTCGTCAGCAGCTATTATCTTCTCCCTCCACTCCTCCACTGCTGCTTATGATCAAATAAATGCTACGGCACGGAGTGTAGACTACCCATTGACAGCACCGACCGTGTGTAATGACACACACACACACACACACACACAGTTTTGTATTGCTATCCTTGTGGGGACCAAAGAATTGATTCCCATCCAAAATCTTATTTTCCCTAACTCTAAATCTAATCCTAACCGTAACCTTAACCCTTAACCTAACCATTACCCTAACCTTAACCATAACCTTAACCCCAAACCCGTAACCCTAAAATGATACCTAACTCTAATTGTAACCCTAACCCCTATGTTATGCTGGTGAATGAGGACCCAAAAGCGACGTAATAGTAACAGAGTCTTTATTCCAGTATTAAACAAATAATGATTCTCCTGGATATAATCAATAGTAAATCCAAAACAGGAAACTGAAATCCTCTCGTCAATAGAGAGGAACGACTGGAGACGCGACCACAGACTGCAGGTCGCTTCGGGAACGCACTGGCCGTAGCTGACATAGACACCTGCTCACACGCAGCATCTGAAGAAGGCAAAGAACACGACAGGGCGAAACAAGGACACAGGAACAGCAAACATCAAACAAGAATCCGACAAGGACAGGAGCGGAAAACAGAGGGAGAAATAGGGACTCTAATCAGAGGGCAAAATAGGGGACAGGTGTGAAAGAGTAAATGAGGTCGTAGGGAGAATGAGAAACAGCTGGGAGCAGGAACGGAACGATAGAGAGAGAGAAAGAGAAAGAACCTAATAAGACCAGCAGAGGGAAGCACAGGGACAAGACATGATCAAAGACAAAACATGACAGTACCCCCCCACTCACCGAGCGCCTCCTGGCGCACTCGAGGAGGAACCCTGGCGGCAACGAAGGAAATCATCAATCAACGAACGGTCCAGCACGTCCCGAGATGGAACCCAACTCCTCTCCTCAGGACCGTAACCCTCCCAATCCACTAAGTACTGGTGACCACGTCCCCGAGAACGCATGTCCATGATCTTCCGTACCTTGTAAATAGGAGCGCCCTCGACAAGGACGGGGGGGGGGGAGGGAAGACGAACGGGGGCGCGAAGAAAAGGCTTGACACAGGAGACATGGAAGACAGGGTGGACGCGACGAAGATGTTGCGGAAGAAGCAGTCGCACAGCGACAGGATTGACGACCTGAGAGACACGGAACGGACCAATGAACCGCGGAGTCAACTTGCGAGAAGCTGTCGTAAGGGGAAGGTTACGAGTGGAAAGCCACACTCTCTGACCGCGACAATACCTAGGACTCTTAATCCTACGTTTATTGGCGGCTCTCACAGTCTGCGCCCTGTAACGGCAAAGTGCAGACCTGACCCTCCTCCAGGTGCGCTCACAACGTTGGACAAAAGCCTGAGCGGAGGGAACGCTGGACTCGGCGAGCTGGGACGAAAACAGAGGAGGCTGGTAGCCAAGACTACTCTGAAACGGGGACAGCCCGGTAGCAGACGAAGGAAGCGAGTTGTGAGCGTACTCAGCCCAGGGGAGCTGTTCTGCCCAAGACGCAGGGTTTCGAAACGAAAGGCTGCGTAATATGCGACCAATCGACTGATTGGCCCTTTCTGCTTGACCGTTAGACTGGGGATGAAACCCGGAAGAGAGACTGACGGAAGCACCAATCAAACGACAGAACTCCCTCCAAAACTGTGACGTGAATTGCGGACCTCTGTCTGAAACGGCGTCTAACGGGAGGCCATGAATTCTGAACACATTCTCAATGATGATTTGTGCCGTCTCCTTAGCGGAAGGAAGCTTAGCGAGGGGAATGAAATGTGCCGCCTTAGAGAACCTATCGATAACCGTAAGAATCACAGTCTTCCCCGCAGACGAAGGCAGACCGGTAATAAAGTCTAAGGCGATGTGAGACCATGGTCGAGAAGGAATGGGAAGCGGTCTGAGACGACCGGCAGGAGGAGAGTTACCTGACTTAGTCTGCGCGCAGTCCGAACAAGCAGCCACGAAACGACGCGTGTCCCGCTCCTGAGTAGGCCACCAAAACCGCTGGCGAATAGAAGCAAGCGTACCCCGAACGCCGGGGTGGCCAGCTAACTTGGCAGAGTGAGCCCACTGAAGAACAGCCAGACGAGTAGAGACAGGAACGAACAGAAGGTTACTAGGACAAGCGCGCGGCGACGCAGTGTGAGTGAGTGCTTGCTTTACCTGTCTCTCAATTCCCCAGACAGTCAACCCGACAACACGCCCTTCAGGGAGAATCCCCTCGGGGTCGGTAGAAGCCACAGAAGAACTAAAGAGACGGGATAAGGCATCAGGCTTGGTGTTCTTATTTCCCGGACGATAGGAAATCACGAACTCGAAACGAGCGAAAAACAACGCCCAACGAGCTTGACGTGCATTAAGTCGTTTGGCCGAACGGATGTACTCAAGGTTCTTATGGTCAGTCCAAACGACAAAAGGGACGGTCGCCCCCTCCAACCACTGTCGCCATTCGCCTATGGCTAAGCGGATGGCGAGCAGTTCGCGGTTACCCACATCATAGTTGCGTTCCGATGGCGACAGGCGATGAGAAAAGTAAGCGCAAGGATGGACCTTATCGTCAGACTGGAAGCGCTGAGACAGAATGGCTCCCACGCCCACCTCTGAAGCGTCAACCTCGACAATGAATTGTTTAGTGACGTCAGGAGTAACAAGGATAGGGGCGGATGTAAAACGCTTCTTGAGGAGATCAAAAGCTCCCTGGGCGGAACCGGACCACTTAAAGCAAGTCTTGACAGAAGTCAGAGCTGTGAGAGGGGCAGCCACTTGACCGAAATTACGAATGAAACGCCGATAGAAATTAGCGAAACCGAGAAAGCGCTGCAACTCGACACGTGACTTAGGGACGGGCCAATCGCTGACAGCCTGGACCTTAGCGGGATCCATCTGAATGCCTTCAGCGGAAATAACAGAACCGAGAAAAGTGACAGAGGAGACATGAAAGGCGCACTTCTCAGCCTTCACGTAGAGACAATTCTCAAAAAGGCGCTGGAGTACACGTCGAACGTGCTGAACATGAATCTCGAGTGACGGTGAAAAAATCAGGATATCGTCAAGGTAAACGAAAACAAAAATGTTCAGCATGTCTCTCAGTACATCATTAACTAATGCCTGAAAGACAGCTGGAGCATTAGCGAGACCGAACGGCAGAACCCGGTATTCAAAATGCCCTAACGGAGTGTTAAACGCCGTTTTCCACTCGTCCCCCTCTCTGATGCGTACGAGATGGTAAGCGTTACGAAGGTCCAACTTAGTAAAGCACCTGGCTCCCTGCAAAATCTCGAAGGCTGACGACATAAGGGGAAGCGGATAACGATTCTTAACCGTTATGTCATTCAGCCCTCGATAATCCACGCAGGGGCGCAGAGTACCGTCCTTCTTCTTAACAAAGAAAAATCCTGCTCCGGCGGGAGAGGAAGAAGGCACCACGGTACCGGCGTCGAGAGAAACAGACAGATAATCCTCGAGAGCCTTACGTTCGGGAGCCGACAGAGAGTATAGTCTACCCCGAGGGGGAGTGGTCCCCGGAAGGAGATCAATACAACAATCATACGACCGGTGAGGAGGAAGGGAGCTGGCTCTGGACCGACTGAAGACCGTGCGCAGATCATGATATTCCTCCGGCACTCCTGTCAAATCACCAGGTTCCTCCTGAGTAGAGGGGACAGAAGACACAGGAGGGATAGCAGACATTAAACACTTCACATGACAAGAAACGTTCCAAGATAGGATAGAATTACTAGACCAATTAATAGAAGGATTATGACATACTAGCCAGGGATGACCCAAAACAACAGGTGTAAAAGGTGAACGAAAAATCAAAAAGGAAATGGTCTCACTGTGGTTACCAGATACTGTGAGGGTTAAAGGTAGTGTCTCACATCTGATACTGGGGAGAAGACTACCATCTAAGGCGAACATGGGCGTGGGCTTCCCTAACTGTCTGAGAGGAATGTCATGTTTCCGAGCCCATGCTTCGTCCATAAAACAACCCTCAGCCCCTGAGTCTATCAAGGCACTGCAGGAAGCAGCCGAACCGGTCCAGCGTAGATGGACCGACAAGGTAGTACAGGATCTTGATGGAGAGACCTGAGTAGTAGCGCTCACCAGTAGCCCTCCGCTCACTGATGAGCTCTGGCCCTTTACGGGACATGACATGACAAAATGTCCAGCAGAACCGCAATAGAGGCAAAGGCGGTTGGTGATTCTCCGTTCCCTCTCCTTAGTCGAGATGCGAATACCTCCCAGCTGCATGGGCTCAGTCTCTGAGCCGGTGGGAGGAGATGGTTGAGATGCGGAGAGGGGAAACACCGTTAACGCGAGCTCTCTTTCACGAGCTCGGTGACGAAGATCTACCCGTCGTTCTATGCGGATGGCGAGTGCAATCAAAGAGTCCACGCTGGAAGGAACCTCCCGGGAGAGAATCTCATCCTTAACCTCAGCGTGGAGTCCCTCCAGAAAACGAGCGAGCAACGCCGGCTCGTTCCAGTCACTGGATGCAGCCAGAGTGCGAAACTCTATAGAGTAATCCGTTATGGATCGATCACCTTGACATAGGGAAGCCAGGGCCCTGGAAGCCTCCTTCCCAAAAACTGAACGATCAAAAACCCGTATCATCTCCTCTTTAAAGTTCTGATAAACGTTAGAACACTCAGCCCTAGCCTCCCAGATAGCTGTGCCCCACTCCCGAGCCCGACCAGTAAGGAGTGATATGACGTAAGCGATCCGAGCTCTCTCTCTTGAGTATGTGTTGGGCTGGAGAGAGAACACAATATCACACTGGGTGAGAAAGGAGCGACACTCAGTGGGCTGCCCAGAGTAACATGGTGGGTTATTAACCCTAGGTTCCGGAGACTCGGAAGACCAGGAAGTAGCTGGTGGCACGAGACGAAGACTCTGAAACTGTCCTGACAGGTCGGAGACCTGAGTGGCCAGGGTCTCAACGGCATGACGAGCAGCAGACAATTCCTGCTCGTGTCTGCCGAGCATTGCTCCCTGGAACTTGACGGCAGTGTTGAGAGAATCCGTAGTCGCTGGGTCCATCTTGGTCGGATTCTTCTGTTATGCTGGTGAATGAGGACCCAAAAGCGACGTAATAGTAACAGAGTCTTTATTCCAGTATTAAACAAATAATGATTCTCCTGGATATAATCAATAGTAAATCCAAAACAGGAAACTGAAATCCTCTCGTCAATAGAGAGGAACGACTGGAGACGCGACCACAGACTGCAGGTCGCTTCGGGAACGCACTGGCCGTAGCTGACATAGACACCTGCTCACACGCAGCATCTGAAGAAGGCAAAGAACACGACAGGGCGAAACAAGGACACAGGAACAGCAAACATCAAACAAGAATCCGACAAGGACAGGAGCGGAAAACAGAGGGAGAAATAGGGACTCTAATCAGAGGGCAAAATAGGGGACAGGTGTGAAAGAGTAAATGAGGTCGTAGGGAGAATGAGAAACAGCTGGGAGCAGGAACGGAACGATAGAGAGAGAGAAAGAGAAAGAACCTAATAAGACCAGCAGAGGGAAGCACAGGGACAAGACATGATCAAAGACAAAACATGACACCCTAAGCCTAAAATACATATTTTCCTTGTGGGGGACCAGCAATATGTCCCCACTTGTCCGAATTTTCCTTGTTTTGCTATCTTTGTGAGCACTTCTGGTACCCACAAGGATAGTTAAACAAAAACACACACACACATTGACAGGGCCGACCGTGCATAATGACGGTTAGCTGTGTGAAATTGATGAATAAATAATGGTTGGAGCACGGTGGAAAATCAACTGCTTTTCTCTAGTGTCTAGTCCTACTATAAAGCTCTGAAGAAGGCTCCTTAGAACATTCCCCTAGAACACTCAGGGTTAGTATGGACAGTCCATATTCCGTCTTAATCACCTCTATTCACATGCACAGTATGTAAAACAGAACGCTCTGAATTCTACAACGCTCTGGAATGTGTAGTGTTAAAATGTGAAAGCAACACAAAAAACGGAATACAATTCATTACCTGATGTTCCAGTGAATTCTCTAAAGAACCTCCCCATTCCATAGAGTTCTCCACTGAGGATAGTGGTAAAAGCTAGAATATAAAAACGTCCAGTCGGTGAGATGCAGAGGAAAGGGGAGCAGAGGCAACAACCTGTTCCACTCTTGGACGTTTACAGACCTGTGGCAGGGAGAGTAAATCAACATGGCTTTCTTGTGGTTTTCAGCTCAGCCTACAGTACAGTACTCTCGGATGAGCAGCTGGTTCCTCCGTGTCAAATGTTTATAGCTAGTATCAAAATCAAGCGAATGCAGGATATGTAGAATATCATGAATAAACCAAGGAGAACCAGTCAACTAGATGCTCCCAGACGTTTAAAGAAGTGCCCATAGACAGTGGTCCAAATTATGCTTGATTAAAAATGGATTCCCTGTATATCAACAGCTCTTCAAAACACAATATACTGTACAAGCTGTCTTTCTTGTACCTAATGAGCTGAGAGTGATGTACAGTGCATTCGGAAAGTATTCAGACGCCTTGACTTTTTCCACATTTTGTTACATTACAGCCTTATTCTAAAATGGATTAAATTATATTTGTTCTTCATCAATCTACACACAATAACACATAATGAAAAAGCAAAAAAAGTTTTTTTATACATTTTAGCAAATGTATTAAAGATAAAAAAACAGAAATACCTTATTTACATTAGTATTCAGAAGACCCTTTGCGATGAGACTCGAAATTGAGCTCAGGTGAATCCTGTTTCCATTGATCATCCTTGAGATGTTTCTACAACGTGATTGGAATCCACCTATGGTACATTCAATTGATATGACATGATTTGGAAGGGCACACACCTGTCTATATAAGGTCCCACATTTGACAGTGCATGTCAGAGCAAAAACCAAGCCATGAGGTCGAATGAATTGTCTGTAAAGCTCTGAGACAGGATTGTGTCAAGGTACAGATCTGGGCAAGGGTACCAAAAAATGTCTGCAGCATTGAAGGTCCCCAAGAACACAGTGGCCTCCATCATTCTTAAATGGAAGAAGGTTGGAATGACTGAGACTCTTCCTAGAGCTGGCCGCCCGGCCAAACTGAGCAATCGGGTGAGAAGGGCCTCTGTGAGCTCCAGAGTTCCTCTGTGGAGATGGGAGAAACTTCCAGAAGGAAAACTATCTCTGCAGCACTCCACCAAACAGTCATTTATGGCAGAGACAGACGGAAGCTACTCCTCAGTAAATGGCACATGACAGCCTGCTTGGAGTTTGCCAAAAAGCACCTAAAGGACTCAGACCATGAGAAACAAGATTCTCTGGTCTGATGAAACCAAGATTGAACTCTTTGGCCTGAATGCCAAGCATCATGTCTGGAGGAAACCTGGCACCATCCCTATGGTAAAGCATGGTGGTGGGAGCATCATGCTATGAGGATGTTTTTCAGTGGCAGGGACTGGGAGACTAGTCAGGATCAAAGAGCAAAGTAAGGAGAGATCCTTGATGAAAACCTGCTCCAGAGCGTTCAGGACCTCAGACTGGGGCAAAGGTTCACCTTCCAAAAGTAAAACGACCCTAAGCACACAGTCGAGACAAAGCAAGAGTGGCTTCGGGACAAGTCTCTGAATGTCCTTGAGCGGCTCAGCCAGAGCCCGGACTTGAACACAATCGGACATCTCTGGAGAGACCTGAAAATAGCTGTGCAGCGACGCTCCCCATCCTACCCGACAGAGCTTGAGAAGATCTGCAGAGAAGAATTGGAGAAACTCCCCAAATACAGGTGTGCCAAGCTTGTAGCGTCATACCCAAGAAGACTCGAGGCTGTAATCGCTGCCAAAGGTGCTTCAACGAAGTACTGAGTAAAGGGTCTGAATACTTATGTAAATGTGATATCTTATTTTTATTTTTAATAAATTTGCAAACATTTCTAAAAACCTGTTTATGCTTCGTCATTATGGGGTATTGTGTGTAGATGGATGAGGAAAATAAATGATTTAATCCATTATAGAATAAGGCTGTAACGTAACAAAATGTGGAAAAGTTAAGGGGTCTGAATACTTTCCGAATGCACTGTACGTCCCAATCAAATCTTGTTATTGGAAGGTACTGTCCGTGTGCCAAAGGGACTATCTGTCTGATTGGGATCAGTTTGTCTGAGGTGAAAGCCTCCTAGATCCGGCATTAAGGAGACTCTTCATCAAGGCTTTTTAAGACCTTATTGTGGCATCAGGATCAATGTCCAATAAATAGGATTGAGCTGATTGGCCAGATATCACTGGTGTCTCACAGCATTGCATTCTCTTCACAAACAACTGTAGTCTGGTCAGTGACCATACAGTAAAAGTTGGCAAGACAGCACAAACAGATCTGGGACCAGGCTAGAACAACTGTTATATGTTTCTTTAGTTGATTCCCCACCAGGATCAGGACTGATAACATAGAGATATGGTACATCTGTTAAGAGATGGCCGTATACTGATTCGAAACTGGCAGTTGTGTACTGCTGAACGCTAGCAGTGAAAAACATGTTTTCCTCAGAGAATATCAACAGGGACTTTGTGACGTGGACAGGTCAAGCTGTCCATATGTCCAGCCAGGCCGGTCAAGCAACCTGCGCTTGTTTTTTTTCCTTCCCACCATTTTTGTCACATATCATCGTCATAGTCACCGTTTCCACTCAAAATCGTCATGATCCTACTGATCGACCAATCCGTGTCCTGTCGCTGCGGTGTCGGGGTGAGCCCCAGCTAAGGAGTAGCCGAGATTTAAGCAGGATTAGCCTGGGATTGTCCTGGATTACCCAGGCTGGAGAGGGATTAGGTATGTAGTGTGTGTATTGAGAGAGAGTGTGTGTGTAGAGCGATAGAAAGAAAGAGGGAGGGAAAGAGCAAGAGAGAGAGAGACAGCCGGCCGAGCGTGGTGAGTCTGGGTCAAACTCAGTTTCTATTTATACTCCAGACTACACATGAGCTGCAGCAGTGCTAGCCTGGAAACACACACACCAACCAGCTCTCACAGTCTCACGTCAGAATTACACGTTCATCCATGTTTCTCAAATGTAACATTTCGAAGTTGTTGCAAATTAAACATGTTGAAGTGTTTAAGTTTAGGCATTAACTCCACGTTTTTAAGGTTAGGCTGAAGTTTAGGCATTAACTCATAAATCTTAAGGTTAAGCATTAACTCCAAATGGTTAAAGTAAGGCGTAAAACAAAAATCTCAAAAACAGCTTTCTATTGCTGGATTCAAAAATGTGACCTTTGGCACAAGAAGCAGATGCTTACGCACATCCGCCATCCTTGTCCACAACGTCCTAGCAAATCCGAAACCTACTTGAAGGTAACAGCGCTCACGGTTGCCCCCTAGTGGACAGTTTCCACGTCATTTTCAGATGTCCTCAGACATGGATGTACGTCGAATACTGACTTGTATCACGGTCGACCTGGCGGAACACACAGCAGCAGTGCTAGCCTGTTACACAACTCACCCTGCAGGAGTAGAACTGTAGAGACCTGAAGACGAGGTCACTCACCGTGCTATCAGTCACACTCAATCTCTCCCAGTGTGTGTGTACGTGTGTACGTGTGCTTGTGTCACACTCAATCTCGCCCAGCCTCAGGCAAGGCCTCTCAGCTTCATGATAGAATATCTTTGTGACAAGTTAATATAGAGACTACTGTTAATACAGTATGGCAGTGAGATATGACATGGTGGTTGAACGCCCCTAAACTTGCTCATTTGTATCCTGGTTGTGCAGAACAGTGTTAACCACAATGGACAACTCCAATGTTTTTTATGGATGTGAAAATCAAACCTCCTTTTAAGTAAAATATAATTTATATTTTATTCTTATAGGTTCCCTATAGGTCCCAGTAGCCTCTTGCGAACTTACATAAATGATTCACGTAGTGGTCATCAGTCTGGTAATACAAGGCTAAGGTCCCGTACTCCTAGTAGGGTAGTAACAGTGATAGTGGTGGTAGTATGTTTTACCACACTTGACTTGCTAATCAGTGGGGCTGACTGTTCCACATAGGTAGCGATAGTTCGCTAGGTAGTGAAGAGTGGTGACTGCTGCTGATTCAGGCTCCCTGGTGGATAGGAACACAAATCTGTCAGACTCAGATAAAAGTCTATTTGGAGTAGCTGCCTTCTCTGCCTGCAGCATCATCAAACAGCATCTGACTGCCATGCACACGCACACACACACATTACACGTACACGCACACATACACACTTCATCTCTCTCTGTCTCTCTCTACTCCCTCTCTCGTTTGGTTTACTCTGTTGCCATCGTTACGCCCAGCTGGAGCCCACCGTCATGTGAGGAACCTGTCAGGGCGTCTCTCTCAGATCACCTGATGTGGGTCGATCTCACGTTGGCCTAGCTCACTATGCCATCATTCAATTTGCCTTTGATTAAGTCTGTTAGTATACTCGCTGCATGTGGTGTATACCACCGCTGCATCTCTACTGCTGTGTCGTGGGTCGGTGTGTGAGTGGAAGTGCATCTGGCTATTGCATCAACTTGTGCTCATAACTGCTCATGTAATTTGTCAGCTTTGCATTTTCTGCTGAGGACCCCTCGTAGGGCGGAAAGGACATAAATACATCTCTTATCCGATTTCCACTCCGCTGTAAAAAGACTGGAGTCAAAGCAGCATGTTGTCAGTGGTGGATTGGTGGATGGGGTACATTTGCCAGTTAGAAGTCACTGTGGGGGGGGCTCTGGGAGATAGGAAATTGTAGGTAGGACCCAGGATTGATTTGCAACCCACTTAGCTGCTGCATTTTCCTGGAGATGTTTTGTGAGGATCGACAGGACACTATATCTTTTGTTCAGGTGTTTTGCTTTCAACACAATACCAACCAACAAAGAGACGTAGCTAATCTATTTACTCGGGAGGGAGTCCAATTTCCACTGGTAGGGCCCATAGTTTAGGGTTAGGAGGGGAACATATACACTGACAGACACTATATTGATTCCACAGGGAGGTGGGTGGTTAGGAGACTCTTGAATATAGATTTGTATCTCCCATTTCATTTGTTTCTGGGTATTTGGTTGCTTTTCCATGTGAATGGGGGGAGTGGAAATTGTGTCACCAGAGGTGACTAGAAAATAGATAGGTGGATGGATAGATGGGTGGAGAGAAGGAGAGAATGAGAGATGGCGTGATTAGGAGATGCGGAGTGCCACAGAGAGAAAGATGAATGGTAGAGGAGAGCAGCAAAATTGGACAGGAGGCAGAGGAGAGAATGATGGAGAGAATGAGAGAATGAAGATAGAGAACGGGATGAGATGAGGAGACCTGTGAGCTACATGTGATGGGGGAATAAAACCAGGTGGGGAAATATACTATAGACGCGACAATAGTAACCTTAGTAACCTTAATATTGTAACATTAGCTCACTTGTATGGCCAGTTCATGCACCACAATAGATCATACTTTCTTACACAAAACATAACTAGCTAGTTACGTTAAGTTTAAAACCACCAAACTCATGTTAATTTGCATTGCACAGACCAAGCTAAATACGGTAAAATGAGGTAGCCAGATTTCAAACAGTTAGTTACGCTACATTTCCTCGAAGAACAACCAAGACCACACAAACCATAGCCAAGAAAACACATTGTTTTGTTAAAAGACAGAAAGATAGTTAAGAACCGCATATAGTCGAACCCCAAAAACACATGTAAACAGAACCTCAGTTGTGCACGCTAGCATCAACTTACCAGACTGACAGCATCACTGTTTCAAATACATAGGCCTTCTCCAGCTAGCTTGTCATTCTTCTAATCCAAATTTGTGCTGAATGATCATCACAGTGTTAAGTTACTTTTCAGTGTGTTCACAGAAAATCTAAAGTCACCACGCACAAGTAAAAAGTAGTCAGGGGGCTGCACACGGTGCACCAGGGGAAAACATCAAAATCACTGCATGTGTGACATGCTGTGTTGCAGCCTGGTCTGATAGACTAGACGTAGCATAGTACATGTAAATCCAGGACAATGAAATTAGTATGATATGTTATGTTTGGTATGGTTTCACAAGACATAGGGTTACATATGGCAAAAACGAGGGTGGTTGGTCGGGGTGGAAGGATGGGTGTATAACACAAAGGTCTAGCAACCCAAAGGTTGAGTGTTCCAACCTCTTCATGGACAACTTTAGCATTTAAGCTAATTACCAACTTTGCTACTACTTACTAGTTTCTAGCTACTTTGCAACTACTTAGCATGTTAGCTAAACCTTCCCCTAACCCCAACCTTAATCCTTTAACATAACTCCTAACATTAACCTTAACCCTAACCTAGCTAACATTAATGTTAGCCACAACAATTTGGAATTCGTAACATATCATATGTATTGCAAAATCGTAACATGTCATACGAATTGTAATTCATAACATATCATGCGAAATGGATGATGGACATTCACAAATGAATACATACCATACAAAATGTAACATACCAAACTAAATGGAGTGTCTCGGATTTATGTAGATAACAATAAGAAATGCTATGAGATCAGGTTGCAGCCAGCCAGCAGTGTGCAGTCAAAAGAAAAGGAAATGATAACTTGGTTAACTTTATTAAATGAATCTGTTTTCAACAAATTAACTGTTTTTAGACTACTATATTTTAACCAAGCAAGATAAATAAACGTGTAATCACTACTGAGTGAATTAACAAAATAATTTTGGACTGAACGCATCCACACATTTAAAAGGTCTGTCGAAGTCAAAGTTCCCGGGCAAATTGAGCAATCAGGGGAGAAGGGCCTTGGTCAGGGAGGTGACCAAGAATCCGATGGTTACTCTGACAGAGCTCCAGAGTTCCTCTGTGGAGATGGGAGGACCTTCCAGAAGGACAACCATCTCTGCAGCACTCCACCAATCAGGCCTTTATGGTACAGTGGCCAGATGGAGGCCACATGAAAGCACACGAAAGCCTGCTTGGAGTTTGCCAAAAGGCACCTAAAGACTCTCAGACCATGAGAAACAAGATTTAACTCTGTGACCTGAATGCAAACGTCACGTCTGGAAGAAACCTGGCACCCTCCCTATGGTGAAGCATGGTGATGGCAGCATCATGCTGTGGGGATGTTTTTCAGCGGCAGGGTCAGGATCAAGGGAAAAATCAACGGAGCAAAGTACAGAGAGATCCTTGATGACTGGGGTGAAGTTTCACCCTCCAACAGGATAACAACCCTAAGCACACAGCCAAGACAATGCAGTAGTGGCTTTCGGGACAAGTCTCTGAATGTCCTTGAGTGGCCGAGCCAGTGCCCGGACTTGAACCCGATCGAACATCTCTGGAGAGATGAAAATAGCTGTGCAGCTCCCCATCCAACCTGACAGAGCTTGAGAGGATGTGCAGAGAAGAATGGGAGAAACTCCCAAAATACAGATGTGCCAAGCTTGTAGCCTCATACCCAAGAAGACTTGAGGCTGTAATCGCTGCCAAAGGTGCTTCAACAGAGTACTGAGTATAGGATCTGAATACTTATGTGAATGTGATATTTCCATTTTTTTTTTTTTATACATTTGCAAACATTCCTAAAAACCTGTTTTTGCTTTATCATTATGGGTTATTGTGCATAGATTGATGAGGGGGAAAAATGATTTAATCCATTTTAGAATAAGGCTGTAACGTAACAAAATGTGGAAAAAGTCAAGGGGTCTGAATACTTTCCGAATGCACTGTATGTTGGTATTGTACATCAAACTATGTTTGCTCAGGTTGCTTAGGATTCAAACATTCTCAAATAGCCTAATTCATACTCTTCAATATATACTGTATGTAATTTATCTGTATGTATTTTTAGATATAGGTCTATTGTAAATGTGTACAACTACAAACATAACTCTAACCTTTTCACATGTACCAACAAACGGGTGTGATCATTCTACAGTGGTCTCTGCAGCCTATGCTCAAACCGGTGTGATTAGATCGCTTATTTAGAATGTCAGTTTCGATTGACACAACAGTCAGTGTTTGAGCTGGCCACACTGTTTTTTCACTGTCACGCCCTGGCCTTAGTATTCTTTGTTTTCTTTATTATTTTAGTTAGGTCAGGGTGTGTTACGGGAAGTGCTTGGGGAATGTTTGTGTTTTGGGTGGTTATATGGTAAAGGGGGTGTTGGATTTAGTGTATGCACTTAGTCAAACACAGTCCTTATGAAGTTATGTCCTGAATGTGACCAATTTGTTTTTGGATGCAATGTTCAGAAATTTACAGAAGAAGCGACATTATTACACAATCCTCCAAACCGGAAAATGTAGGCTACATTTGTCCTAGCTCGAACTGAGGAAAGATTGACGTAACACAAGCAGTCATATTTAGGTAACTCTCGGCTGACAGAAACCACAATATGAATTAGGTAATAGCAATTACTATTTATAATTCATCACATCACGAGTGAGCTCACCATTGATAAAACACTTTTTAGTAATCCGACGATGTTTGTGTATGCTGCCATGTTTGTTTTTTTGCTTCAACCAAAGATAATAAGAGGAGACAAGATGAATTTGGTCTGTTTGCAGTATGCACGTTGAAGGGGGTGTGTCGTCTACGATCATTCAATGCCCTTCATTCACTTCCGTAATTTTACTCGAAAGATGAGAGAACCATTCCTTCACCTCGGTATAACATCTTTGGTCTGACAGATGTATCTATGACACCCAGAATGCATTGTATACATGTCAACATGTCAACAAACATGGCGCCAGACATAGCTGGCAAATAGCTTAGCATTAGCTCATTATAATCAGTACAACCTTCAAAAAATGTATTTTACACACATCATAGGTGTCCATTACAATCTATGCAACAATCGTAATGCATTAGTTGTCACCAGTACTTGAAAACATGAATAAAACTGTACATGCCAGCCAGAAAATGTGCCAGTTCGTGCAGGACTGTGCTTGATCTGCAGAAACAATAGGGAAGTGCTTGGGTTCTCCTAGAGAAGTTTGTCCGGCTCAGTAAAGTCTCAAACATAAATTGTCCGCAATACTGAAATGGGCTACTTTTATGTGAATCAATGAGGAGGTGGACCACACCTCAATTCAAACTGTTGTTAAGAAAATAAAACATGTTAGAAAATAATTTGAATTTGACAAGTTGAAACATAGCCTATAGATAATTAGCATGCAGCGCGTGTTAACTGTCCTGTTGCGTAATAATCACATTTTGGAACAGTGAGTGCATACTGACAACAACTCATGCTGAGACGACCGTTAGAGATATTTCGAAAAGGTTAAGCTGCATATTATTTTGACAGAGGTAATGAACTGTCCATTGATCAGCAAAGCAATTGATAAAACAAGACCATGTTTGAAACACAAGTGGTTCTGAGCTTATGTTAATATTACACAGGTAAGCTAACAGTTACAGAAATCAGGATTGCAGACAGGCTCTATCTATCTGAGCTACTGTACTGTTGTTATGCAGGGCTCCTACTGACCAAAAAAGGATGTTAATATGATAATTTTTTTCAATACATATTTTGCTAAAAAAGAGGTTTAAAGAAATACAGGCATTCACCACATTACTAGAAGACAAAACAGCTCAATCAAGCCTGATGGTTTTGTAAGTATTAAAGACAAGCTTGCATTCATTTAATTTTAAAAAAGCATGAAAAGGTGGTGTAATGGGATAACGTCTTACCGTACTGTGTAAAGAATACAATACTTGACCTTGTATGCGGTACAAATCACATGATTGTGGAAGCACCTCCTCAAAGAGTATGAATTAGACTGTTTGAGAAGTTTGAATCCTAAGCAACCTGCCTACACATACAGTTGAAGTCGGGAGTTTACATACACTTAGGTTGGAGTCATTAAAACTCGTTTTTCAACCACTCCACAAATGTCTTGTTAACAAACTATAGTTTTGGCAAGTCGGTTAGGACATCGACTTTGTGCATGACACAATTCATTTTTACAACAATTGTTTACAGACAGATTATTGCACTTATAATTCATTGTATCACAATTCCTGTGGGTCAGAAGTTTACATGCAATAAGTTGACGGTGTCTTTAAACAGCTTGGAAAATTCCAGAAAATGTCATGACTTTAGAAGCTTCTGATAGGCTAATTGACATCATTTGAGTCAATTGGAGGTATACCTGTGGATGTATTTCAAGGCCTACCTTCAAACTCAGTGCCTCCTTGCTTGACATCATGGGAAAATCAAAAGAAATCAGCCAAGACCTCAGAAAAAAAATTGTAGATCTCCACAAGCCTGGATCATCCTTGAGAGCAATTTCCAAATGCCTGAAGGTACCATGTTCATCTGTATAAACAATAGTTCACAAGTATAAACACCATGGGACCACGCAGCCGTCATACCGCTCAGGAAGGAGATGCGTTCTGTCTCCTAGAGATGAATGTACTTTGGTGCAAAAAGTGCAAATTATTCCCAGAACAACAGCAAAGGACCTGGTGAAGATGCTGGAGGAAACAGGTACAAAAGTATCTATATCCACAGTAAAATTAGTCCTATATCACATAACCTGAAAGGCCGCTCAGCAAGGAAGAAGCCACTTCTCCAAAACTGCCATAAAAAATCCAGACTACGGTTTGCAACTGCACATGAGGACAAAGATCGCACTTTTTGGAGAAATGTCCTCTGGTCTGATGAAACAAAAGTAGAACTGTTTGGCCATAATGATCATCGTTATGTTTGGAGGAAAAAGGGGGAGACTTGCAAGCCGAAGAACAGCATCCCAACCGTGAGGCACAGGGGTGGCAGCATCATGTTGTGGGGTTCTTTGCTGCAGGAGGGACTGGTGCACTTCACAAAATAGATGGTATGATGAGGTAGGAAAATTATGTGGATATATTGAAGCAACATCTCAAGACATCAGTCAGGAAGTTAAAGTTTGGTCGCAAATGGGTCTTCCAAATGAACAGTGACCCCAAGCATACTTCCAAAGTTGTAGCAAAATGGCTTAAGGACAACAAAGTCAAGGTATTGGAGTGGCCATCACAAAGCCCTGACCTCAATCCCACAGAAAATGTATGGCAGAACTGAAAAAGCGTGTGCGAGCAAGGAGGCCTACAAACCTGACTCAGTTACACCAGGTCTGTCAGGGGGAATGGGCCAATATTCACCCAACTTATTGTGGGAAGCTTGTGGAATGCTACCCGAAACATTTGACCCAAGTTCAACAATTTAAAGGCAATGCTACCAAATACTAATTGAGTGTATGCAAACTTCTGACCCACTGGGAATGTGATGAAAGAGATAAAAGCTGAAATAAATCATTCTCTCTACTATTGTTCTGACATTTCACATTCTTAAAATAAAGTGGTGATCCTAACTGACCTAAGACAGGGAATTGTTACGAGGATTAAATGTCAGGAATTGTGAAAAACTGAGTTTAAATGTATTTGTCTAAGGTGTATGTAAACTTTCGACTTCAACTGTAGTTTGAAGTGCAGTACCAGCTACTGTAGTAGGTCAAAGCTGTGTGCTGGAACACCTTTGTAGAGTATGGGTGGAGTAGACATTGTGGCACTTCAGACCAATGCCTATTCTCACTTAAAACATTGTTTTTTTGTTTTTCATAGATTGATAGAAGAGAGGAGAAAAGATACGGACAAATGTAGTAGGGGAAAGTTGAAAATTAGATGAGATCGAAAAAGGGATACGGAAGGAAAATGGAAGAGTATGGTAATGATAAAGGCTACTTTACTTGGCTATAGCTGAAGAACATGCTTGGCCACAGATACAGTAGAGTACTTAGCTTGACTAGCTCGGACGATCTCTATCCCTGCTAAGCTTCTCCTGCAGGCTGGTTTAGATCTCATCAGAGCCCATATTGTTAAAGTGACTCAGAGTAGGAGTACTGCTGATATCCAGGTTGGCGTCGACTTCAAATACTGCTATAGAGCTGTAGATTAGCTACATAGCAGACACTCAGACGAAACCCAGGGCTTAAGACATACAGGGCCTGTTCCAATATGCACACTATTATGCCACTTGAGTTATGAAGTGAGTAGTAAGTAGTGTGTTAGTATGCATATTAGAACACAGCCATAGGGAAGCATCATGTTTTACTTCACATACTGTATCTCTTCCTAGTAGACCTAGCCCCCTAAATAAGGTTAACCAGAGGCAGCCATAATATCCACACAGCTACAGCTATTATCACAGCCCATGCTACTGGTTATTGACTCCTCTCTCTCTCTCTCTCTCTCTCTCTCTCTCTCTCTCTCTCTCTCTCTCTCTCTCTCTCTCTCTCTCTCTCTCTCTCTCTCTCTCTCTCTCTCTCTCTCTCTCTCTCTCAATTCAATTCAATGGGCTTTATTGGCATGGGAAACATGTGTTAACATTGCCAAAGCAAGTGAGGTAGATAATATACAAAAGTGAAATAAACAAGAAAAATTAACAGTAAACATTACACATACAGAAGTTTCAAAACAATAAAGACATGACAAATGTCATATTATATATATACAGTGTTGTAACAATGTACAAATGGTTAAAGCACACAAGTTAAAATAAATAAACATAAATATGGGTTGTATTTACAATGGTGTTTGTTCTTCACTGGTTGCCCTTTTCTTGTGGCAACAGGTCACAAATCTTGCTGCTGTGATGGCACACTGTGGAATTTCACCCAGTAGATATGGGAGTTTATCAAAATTGGATTTGTTTTCGAATTCTTTGTGGATCTGTGTAATCTGAGGGAAATATGTCTCTCTAATATGGTCATACATTGGGCAGGAGGTTAGGAAGTGCAGCTCAGTTTCCACCTCATTTTGTGGGCAGTGAGCACATAGCCTGTCTTCTCTTGAGAGCCATGTCTGCCTACGGCGGCCTTTCTCAATAGCAAGGCTATGCTCACTGAGTCTGTACATAGTCAAAGCTTTCCTTAAGTTTGGGTCAGTCACAGTGGTCAGGTATTCTGCCACTGTATACTCTCTGTTTAGGGCCAAATAGCATTCTAGTTTGCTCTGTTTTTTTGTTAATTCTTTCCAATGTGTCAAGTAATTATCTTTTTGTTTTCTCATGATTTGGTTGGGTCTAATTGTGCTGTTGTCCTGGGGCTCTGTGGGGTGTGTTTGTGTTTGTGAACAGAGCCCTAGGACCAGCTTGCTTAGGGGACTCTTCTCCAGGTTCATCTCTCTGTAGGTGATGGCTTTGTTATGGAAGGTTTGGGAATCGCTTCCTTTTAGGTGGTTGTAGAATTTAACGGCTCTTTTCTGGATTTTGATAATTAGTGGGTATCGGCCTAATTCTGCTCTGCATGCATTATTTGGTGTTCTACGTTGTACACGGAGGATATTTTTGCAGAATTCTGCATGCAGAGTCTCAATTTGGTGTTTGTCCCATTTTGTGAAATCTTGGTTGGTGAGCGGACCCCAGACCTCACAACCATAAAGGGCAATGGGCTCTATGACTGATTCAAGTATTTTTAGCCAGATCCTAATTGGTATGTTGAAATTTATGTTCCTTTTGATGGCATAGAATGCCCTTCTTGCCTTGTCTCTCAGATCGTTCACAGCTCTGTGGAAGCTACCTGTGGTGCTGATGTTTAGGCCGAGGTATGTATAGTTTTTTGTGTGCTCTAGGGCAACGGTGTCTAGATGGAATTTGTGGTCCTGGCGACTGGACCTTTTTTGGAACACCATTATTTTGGTCTTACTGAGATTTACTGTCAGGGCCCAGGTCTGACAGAATCTGTGCAGAAGATCTAGGTGCTGCTGTAGGCCCTCCTTGGTTGGTGACAGAAGCACCAGATCATCAGCAAACAGTAGACATTTGACTTCGGATTCTAGTAGGGTGAGACCGGGTGCTGCAGACTGTTCTAGTGCCCGCGCCAATTCGTTGATATATATGTTGAAGAGGGTGGGGCTTAAGCTGCATCCCTGTCTCACCCCACGACCCTGTGTGAAGAAATGTGTGTGTTTTTTGCCAATTTTAACCGCACACTTGTTGTTTGTGTACATGGATTTTATGATGTCGTATGTTTTACCCCCAACACCACTTTCCATCAATTTGTATAGCAGACCCTCATGCCAAATTGAGTCAAAGGCTTTTTTGAAATCAACAAAGCATGAGAAGACTTTGCCTTTGTTTTGGTTTGTTTGGTTGTCAATTAGGGTGTGTAGGGTGAATACATGGTCTGTTGTACGGTAATTTGGTAAAAAGCCAATTTGACATTTGCTCAGTAGATTGTTTTCATTGAGGAAATGTACGAGTCTGCTGTTAATGATAATGCAGAGTATTTTCCCAAGGTTACTGTTGACGCATATTCCACGGTAGTTATTGGGGTCAAATTTGTCTCCACTTTTGTGGATTGGGGTGATCAGTCCTTGGTTCCAAATATTGGGGAAGATGCCAGAGCTAAGGACGATGTTAAAGAGTTTTAATATAGCCAATTGGAATTTGTTGTCTGTATATTTGATCATTTCATTAAGGATACCATCAACACCACAGGCCTTTTTGGGTTGGAGGGTTTTTATTTTGTCCTGTAACTCATTCAAGGTAATTGGAGAATCCAGTGGGTTCTGGTAGTCTTTAATGGTTGATTCTAGGATTTGTATTTGATCATGTATATGTTTTTGCTCTTTATTCTTTGTTATAGAGCCAAAAAGATTGGAGAAGTGGTTTACCCATACATCTCCATTTTGGATAGATAATTCTTCGTGTTGTTGTTTGTTTAGTGTTTTCCAATTTTCCCAGAATTGGTTAGAGTCTATGGATTCTTCAATTACATTGAGCTGATTTCTGACGTGCTGTTCCTTCTTTTTCCGTAGTGTATTTCTGTATTGTTTTAGTGATTCACCATAGTGAAGGCGTAGACTCAGGTTTTCCGGGTCTCTATGTTTTTGGTTGGACAGGTTTCTCAATTTATTTCTTAGATTTTTGCATTCTTTATCAAACCATTTGTCATTGTTGTTCAGTTTCTTCGGTTTTCTATTTGAGATTTTTAGATTTGATAGGGAAGCTGAGAGGTCAAATATACTGTTAAGATTTTCTACTGCCAAGTTTACACCTTCACTATTGCAGTGGAACGTTTTACCCAGGAAGTTGTCTAAAAGGGATTGAATTTGCTGTTGCCTAATTGTTTTTTGGTAGGTTTCCAAACTGCATTCCTTCCATCTATAGCATTTCTTAATGTTACTCAGTTCCTTTGGCTTTGATGCCTCATGATTGAGTATTGCTCTGTTCAAGTAGACTGTGATTTTGCTGTGGTCTGATAGGGGTGTCAGTGGGCTGACTGTGAACGCTCTGAGAGACTCTGGGTTGAGGTCAGTGATAAAGTAGTCTACAGTGCTACTGCCAAGAGATGAGCTATAGGTGTACCTACCATAGGAGTCCCCTCGAAGCCTACCATTGACTATGTACATACCCAGCGTGCGACAGAGCTGCAGGAGTTGTGACCCGTTTTTGTTGGTTATGTTGTCATAGTTGTGCCTAGGTGGGCATATGGGGGAGGGAATGCTGTCACCTCCAGGTAGGTGTTTGTCCCCCTGTGTGCTGAGGGTGTCAGGTTCCTGTCCAGTTCTGGCATTTAGGTCGCCACAGACTAATACATGTCCCTGGGCCTGGAAATGATTGATTTCCCCCTCCAGGATGGAGAAGCTGTCTTCATTAAAGTATGGGGATTCTAGTGGGGGGATATAGGTAGCACACAGGAGGACATTTTTCTCTGTTAAGATCATTTCCTTTTGAATTTCTAGCCAAATGTAAAATGTTCCTGTTTTGATTAATTTAATGGAGTGAGTTAGGTCTGCTCTATACCAAATTAGCATTCCCCCTGAGTCCCTTCCCTGTTTCACACCTGGTAGTTTGGTGGATGGGACTACCAGCTCTCTGTAACCTAGAGGGCAACCAGTGGGTCCGTCTCCTCTATACCATGTTTCTTGCAGGATGACAATGTCTGCATTACCGATTTCTTTGGTGAAGTCCGGGTTCCTGCTCTTTAGGCCAAAGGCAGATGACCTCAGACCTTGGATATTCCAGGATGATATAGTGAAGGCTTTTTGTTCCATAAAGTGTCCAATGTTGTTGGTCGGGGTTTGGCCTCAGGCCAGTAAGTGTGAGCAGAGCCTGCTGAGCATCTGGTACATGCCGTTGGCTTGGGCGAGTGTAAGAGTGGGGGTTGGGCCTGTTTGCCCGCTCACTACCTGGGCGTATGTGTGACTTCCATGTTGATGCCCTCTTTGCGGGGGTGGGGTGCATGGGGTGGGCAGGAGTGGCATGGGTCTGATCTGAGGGGGCCTAAATTGGGTGTGGGCATGGTTGATGTGGGGGGGGTGTGTGGGTCCAGGGGGGGGTCCTGGAGGTCTTGGAGGGTGTCTCGCTGGTCTGGGTGGGGTGTCTATTGATCTGTTGCTCCTGTGTGAAGTGTTGGGGCTTCGTTTGAGAGCGATGTCCTTTAGAGTCCGGGCAAAGGTGGGCACTGCTGCCTTGTAGAGGTGGACCTGGTCATAGAGGCTGTTCAAGTCCAGGGTGGAGTGGTGGGCCAGAAAAACATTTGGTTTTGAGGCACAGTCACGGGAAATGCTTGCGTTTACCCGCTGTATTGTAGCAGGGTGGAAGTCTTTTCGTGGTAGCAGGGTGGAGATAACCACTTGTGCGTTGGGGAAAGTAGAAGAAGCTTTTTCAATCACTCCCTTCAGTGCTGTGGCCACCCTTTCCTGCTGTGCTCTCAGGTCGTTTGTGCCTGTGTGTATTATTATGTGGCTAGGTGAGCCTAGTTTGTCCTCAGACAGAAGGTCTAGGGCGCGCTGGGTGTTTGGACACCAGAGTTTAGACACTCTCTCTCTCTCTCTCTCTCTCTCTCTCTCTCTCTCTCTCTCTCTCTCTCTCCCTCCCCCTCCATCTCCCCCTCTTTCTCTCTCGCTCTCCATCTCCCTCTCTCTTTATCATAATATCCAAACAGCTATAATCACTGCCCCTGGTACTATTTATAGGGTCATGGTTTATACAGAGGTTAAATAGACTTCACCTCTCTCTCTTTTGCTCTCTCTCTTGCTCTCTCTCTCTCTCTCTCTATCTCTCTCTCTCTCTCTCTCTCTCTCTCTCTCTCTCTCTCTCTCTCTCTCTCTCTCTCTCTCTCTCTCTCTCTCTCTCTCTCTCTCTCTCTCTCTCTCTCTCTCTCTCCCCCCTTTTCTGGCACTCTTCCAGATCTTCATTCTCTCGGCCAAATTACACACCCCTCTCCCCTCTCCCTCTCTCTCATTCAGCATCCTGGCTAGATCTCAGGGTTTCATATTTGGAGGCCTTGCGATCGATACAGTGTGTCTGTGATTGGGTTGCCACGCGTGATTAATTTCTGTAACCTTGGTGATAGTTTGATGTGGAGTCTCTGGCTGAAACCCTATGTATTATGTGTGAGTGTGTGCAGACAGGAGTGAGTGTGTGCAGACAGGAAAGGAAAGAAAAGGAGAGGAAGGGAAAGGCAAGGAGATGGGTGGAGAGGAGTGGAGAGGAGTCGAGAAGAGAGGAGAGTAGGGGAGAGGAGAGGAGAAGAAGGGAAAGGAGTGGAGAGGAGAAGAAGGGAGAGAAGAGGAGAAGAGGGGAGAGGTATCGATTGGCTGTAGCTCTGAGGCGCTGAGGCGCTGCTCTGAGGCGCTTCGCCCTCCTTAGTCTCTCCTCCATCTTTCTCTTTTTATCTCTCCCTCTCTCAGGTAAAATAGTTTGGTGTTGATTTCAAATGATTGTGTGTTTAAAAAAAGTGATTATTTGACCCTAAATGTTCTCTTGGGTGTTTCTGTTTATCTCTCTTTTTCCCTCTCTCCCTATCTCTCCCTCTCTCTCCCTCTCTCTCCCTCTCTCTCCCTTTCTCTCCTTCCCATCTATCTCTGCTCTAGAACTCCATCCGCCACAACCTGTCCCTCCACACTCGGTTCATCCGTGTCCAGAATGAGGGGACGGGGAAGAGTTCCTGGTGGATGCTGAACCCAGAGGGAGGGAAGATGGGGAAGGGACCCCGACGACGCGCCGCCACAATCGACTGTCCCAACGGCACCAAGTACCTGAAGAGTAAAGGACGGGCCAGGGGTAAGAGGCCTGGAGCCGGAGCTGGCAGTGGAGCTGTTGGTCGGGGCAGGCGGCAGGGTTACGGCCTGGGTCAGGGGGCTCGACCGGGGATGCATCAGGGGTCTCCGGAGCACGGTAGTCCTGCAGGGAAGGGCGGAGTAGGGGTGGGAGGAGAGGAGTATGATGCCTGGACGGATCTCCACTCCCGGACCTCCTCTTCGGCTTCGACACTTAGTGGCTGCCTTTCTCCCATCCTGGCCGAGGCTGAGCCAGATGAGCCAGAGGAGGGAGGCCTTTCCTGCTCCACCTCCCCCCGCCTCTATCCTAGCCCTACCGCAACTCGCTCCCCTGCCCTGGGCACTGGGGGGCACTGCCCTGGAACCTCCTTGGAGCTGCCCCAACTCACTGACCTGACTGGGGCTATCAGCCTGGAAGAGGGCTACCCCCACCCCCAGAACCACCCACAAACCCAGCCTCGTAATGGCTACCCCAGCCCCTACGGCACCGGCCCCAAGGGGGAAGGCTCCTACTGCGGCCCTGTCTACGGGCAGCCGTCCCTGGGCATGCTGCAGCTCCATGCCCCCATACCCATGCAGACCATTCAGGAGAACAAGCGAGCCAGCTTCCAGCGCCCCCTGAGGGCCTACTCAGAGAACAATGCCCTGCAGAGCCTGCTGACCGGAGGGCCTGGAGGTCCTCAGTACTGCAGTAAGGACATGGTCACACTGGGAGGGCAAGGAGGGGAGTCACACACGCTGCTGACCCAGGTAACCAACGGGGTTCACAGCCACAATCAGAGTCGCAGCAGCCACAATCATAGCCATAGCAACCATAATCATAATAACCATGAGCATGGACACAATTCAGGCCCACACAATGGTCACGGCTCAGTTCATGACCAGAACCCCAGCGGTCATCATCAGAATGGCCTCCGCAATCATGGTCAACCCAACCTGGACTATAACCATAGCCACAAACAACACCTCAGCCCGGCCACTGACTACAACCAGAGTCACAACCACAAACTGAACACAAGCCATGACCACACTCACCAGTCCAACCAGGGTCACCTCCACGGTCACCTCCAGGGTGGACCCAGACCTCCAGCCCTCCAGGCTCTTTCTCCCAGAGTCAACACAGACATCCTGCAGCCCTACAGCCTCAAAACCTCCACCCCAACTCCTAGCCTCTATGGCCCCCTCACCCCCCACCTCCCCACCCCCAACCCCTCGTCCCTTCCCCCCAACCCCGCCTCTGTTCTTGACATACACCAGGACCCCTGCCTCCGCCTGGCCTCCGCCCCGGCACCTCACCCCCACCCTCGCCACCAGCCCTACCCCGGTACCACCTACCACCAGGGTATAACTATGACTGACTCCTGGCATGGCTACTACCACCACACCCTCCACCCCACCCAGAACTACCAGGGACACCCCCACCACAGCACTCACCACCCCAGCCGCATGGCTCCAGACCTGGAATGTAACATAGACATTCTCCCCAGCAGCCTAGACTGTGACGTGGAGTCCATCCACCTCAATGACTTCATGGACACAGAGGGGATGGGGATGGACTTCAACTTTGATGGATCCCTGTCTCAAGGAGTGGGCATGGGCATGAGCATAGCTGCTTTCGCCGGAGCGCCGCAGGGACATCACAGCCAGAACTGGGTGCCTGGGTGAAGGGGATTGATCAGGGTAGCCTAAGGACCAATCAGGACACAGCAGAAAGGCTTTTACCCACAAGGCCGAGCTGCAGAGGTCAGAGGTTAGGGATCAGGGTCGGAGCGTACCCTTGGACTGACTGATTGACTGTGATGCTTAATGCTCCAAGACAAAATAACTGAATGTGTCTTGTCATGTTGTTTCCTGAGGATCCCTTTAACTTTACAATCTATGTTCTCTCATTCTTTCTCTCCCTCTCTGTGTTCTCTTTCTCATTCCCTCTACACTCTAGTAGTGCCACAGCACCCTCCCAGCTTGTGCTATCCCCCTGGTTCATGTCTTTCAGTTTGTCTGCTCTACTTTATCAATAATTTCTTGGCCATCCATAAGCTCTCAAGCACTTTACATCCGTCGCTTTCAAAACAGATGCAGTATAACAAAGACCAGGGGAAAGTCAGTCTCTGTTGGCTTAAGTTGAATTTATGCAAACCCCTTTATTATCCATCTCTTCTTATAAAAACGAGAGAGGCGGTATCTTACTTGAGAACAGGATCAAACAACTGCATAAATAAATGGGTTCAGCGGGTTGAGATGCGGGTGCTTTTCAGAATGTTTTGCATACTGGTTGGAAAGTAGGGAGGTCGGGTGGATGGAAGGAGGGATGGATCCAGGGTAGGAAGAGGGGGTTGGCTGCACCAGGGTCAGTGCAAATTCTCCTTCTTCCTCAATGATGGAGGGATGAAAAGAGGCAGAGATGGAGGGATGGATTGAGGTTTGGGGTCAGGAGTTTTCCTTCTCCCTGGTGGTGTCACCCACCATAGATGGATGGAGGGATGGATTGAGGTTTGGGGTCAGGAGTTCTCCTTCTCCCTGGTGGTGTCACCCACCATAGAGGGATGGAGGAAAAGAGGATAAATAGAGGATAGATTGAGGATAAGGGTGGTTGGTTGTTGTGTGCCCCAGTGTGGTCCAGGAGGACAGCCATCCATCAGACAGCCTTTGTCACCAACTAGTTAAATGCACGATCTCCTCTTTAATCTGTGGATGTGCGATGTGCGATGGTGTGCGATGGTGATGCATCACTATTGCAAATTTAATGTGTTGCTCCCCCCTCCCATTCTCCTCCATCCGGACACGCACGCACGCACGCACGCACGCACGCACGCACGCACGCACGCACGCACGCACGCACGCACGCACGCACACACACACACACACACACACACACACACACACACACACACACACACACACACACACACACACACACACACACACACACACACACACACACACACACACACACACTCCATTCACCTCCGGACAGACTGTGTCAAGGCTGAATGTGTTTTGGCCAAAGTGATGATTAAAGTCACTGTGCACTAAATAGCGGAGGAGGGAGGGATGGGGAGGAAAGAAGAAATGATAATATTCCCTCTGTGCCTCTTCCTCTCCATTTGGTGGATTTATGTAGCTTTCCCCATAATGAAATAAGGAGTGATCAGGTCCCATCCTCCCTGCCTCCCTGCCTCCCTGCCTCCTATCATCCCTGCCTCCCTGCCTCCCATCCTCCCTGCCTCCCTGCCTGCTCTGCTTCCTGAAGAGGGTTCTCATTCAACCCCAGCCTGGCTGCTTCCTCCAGCTGACCAACCACACAACACAACAGCTTACTCAGTCTAGAGTATGTCCTAAATGGCGCCCTCCTAATTTTGGACCCTATTCCCTCTACACAGCACACATTTTGAACAGAGCCTCTAACGACATCAACTCAGTCATCGGTATTCAGTAACCATTAGTTAAATCTGAAGTGGTACAATATCTCCTACTGCACTAAAACCTAAGCCTCTGGCCAAAAGTAGTGCCCTAGGTTTGCCCTAGGTTACTGTTGATGGACTTGATGTCCTCAGTCCTTTGACCTCAGTGCAGCCCCCTTTGTCCCATCCTCCATTCCATCTCTCACACTGGAGTTTAGGAGTTTAAAGCCTGACATGTTTTACACTAGTGAATTGGCACACTGATTAACACAGTCAGCAAGATAACAATTATTTGGTGCTATCTTCCCTTCACAGGCCCTTTCCTCCTCTCTCTCTCTCTCTCTCTCTCTCTCTCTCTCTCTCTCTCTCTCTCTCTCTCTCTCTCTCTCTCTCTCTCTCTCTCTCTCTCTCTCTCTCTCTCTCTCTCTCTCTCTCTCTCTCTTTCTCTCTCTCTCTCTCTCTTTCTCTCTCATGTTTGCTCTCTGTCTTTCTGTCTCTTTGTCTCTCTCTCTCGCTCCCTCCGTCTCTCTTCTTCTATCACATCCTCTCATCCAGAGGTTAGATTGAGGGGAAACAACAATAATTAACCGGCTAAAGAGATCAATTAATTATCATTTTTATTTAATCCAAGTGGTGGTGTTTTCTCATCTCATCTTCATGGCACCAGGTCATAATTCTCTCCGTTCAGAAAGCACAAGGGAGGTTTTTTGAGTTTGAGGTTATGTGCGTCCATTGAGAGGGGAAAGAAACAGTGCTTGAACAACAAGGTCCTCCTCTAGTCTGGTCCCAGATCACATTGTGTTAAATGTACAAAGAGCACAGGAGTGGTTGGCTATAAACAAACAGATCTGGGATCAATCTAGTCCTTCCCCACTCCTCTCTTCAGATTTCTATCTGTTGCATCGGTCTGGCTTTACTTTGCTGTTGTCTGTTTTTTTGTGGTCGTTCTGTTCTGTGATCGTCAGTGAGGTCCTTTGTCTTGATAGGGTGCTTTTTGTTCGCAGCATTTTTATTCTAAAGGGGAGAGAGAGAGTCCTTGAGTCTTTTCATAGCACCTGCTATGAGAGAGAGAAAGGTTGAGAGGCAGAGAAGGAGAGATATTTTTAGGGTAGAGGCTAGAAGGGAGGTAGAGGGACAAGGAGAGAACGAGGCAGAGAAAGTTAGAGAGATGGGGGAGGCTAGAAGGGAGGTAGAGGGAAGGAGAGAGAGAGGAGTAAGAGAGAGAGAGAGAGAGGCAGACTGTGAGACAGTAATATTTTCCAGCCGAGTAGCTTCCTGTGGAACTGGCCATTTGAATCATGCCAAATGTCAAGTGCTACTCTGCTGGCACCAACACACTATGATCAGATAACCATGCTTCTGCTCTGATCAGATAACCATGCTTCTGCTCTGATCAGATAACCATGCTTTTGTTCTGATCAGATAACCATGCTTCTGTTCTGATCAGATAACCATGCTTCTGCTCTGATCAGATAACCATGCTTCTGTTCTGATCAGATAACCATGCTTCTGCTCTGATCAGATAACCATGCTTCTGTTCTGATCAGATAACCATGCTTCTGTTCTGATCAGATAACCATGCTTCTGTTCTGATCAGATAACCATGCTTCTGTTCTGATCAGATAACCATGCTTCTGCTCTGATCAGATAACCATGCTTCTGTTCTGATCAGATAACCATGCTTCTGCTCTCATCAGATAACCATGCTTCTGTTCTGATCAGATAACCATGCTTCTGTTCTGATCAGATAACCATGCTTCTGTTCTGATCAGATAACCATGCTTCTGCTCTGATCAGATAACCATGCTTCTGTTCTGATCAGATAACCATGCTTCTGCTCTGATCAGATAACCATGCTTCTGTTCTGATCAAAGAGGAACAAAGATGGGCATCTTCACAGGGTTTTCTCTTCCTTTCATTCGTCCTTTCTTTCTTTTTGACTTGAGATGGCCTATTGTAATATTGTAAACTCGACTGTAATTTCGTATCTGGCCCCAGCGTGTGCTTGCTTGTGTGTTGAGCTGTGTGTGTGTGTGTGTGAAGCACACATGATGATGTACAGAACTGATGATGGAAATCCATTGCCCTGTAATATCACTTGTCCTGGTCTCCTTCATGCCTGGTGAGGCCAAATGTCAAAAAGTTTTAAAACACCTACTCATTCAAGGGTTTTTCTTTATTTTTTACTATTTTCTACATTGTAGAATAATAGTGAAGTCATCAAAACTATGAAATAACACATATGGAATCATGTAGTAACCAAAAAGGGTTAAACAAATCAAAATATATTTTATATTTGAGATTCTTCAAATAGCCACCCTTTGCCTTGATGACAGCTTTGCACACTCTTGGCATTCTCTCAACCAGCTTCATCTGGAATGCTTTTCCCACAGTCTTGAAGGAGTTCCCACATATGCTGAGCACTTGTTGGCTTCACTCTGCGGTCCGGCTCATCCCAAACCATCTCAATTTGGTTGAGGTCAGGGGTTTGTTGAGGCCAGGTCATCTGATGCAGCACTTCATCACTCTCCTTCTTGGTCACGCCTGGAGGTGTGTTGGGTCATTGTCCTGTTGAAAAACAAATGATAGTCCCACTAAGCCAAAACCAGATTGGATGGCGTATCACTGTAGAATGCTGTGGTAGCCATGCTGGTTAAGTGTGCCTTGAACGGCGGTTGGAACCAAAAATCTCCAATTTGGAATCCAGACCAAAGGACACATTTTCACCAGTCTAATGTCCATTGCTCGTGTTTCTTGGCCCAAGCAAGTCTCTTCTTATTATTGGTGTCCTTTAGTAGTGGTTTCTTTGCAGCAATTCGACCATGAAGGCCTGATTCACACAGTCTCCTCTGAACAGTTGATGTTGAGATGTGTCTGTTACTTGAACTCTGTGAAGAATTTATTTGGGCTGCAATTTCTGGTAACTATAATGAACTCATCCTCTGCAGCAGAGGTAACTCTGGGTCTTCCATTCCTGTGGCGGACCTCATGAGAGCCAGTTTCATCATAGCGCTTTTATGGTTTTTGTGACTGCACGTGAAGAAACTTTCAAAGTTCTTTAAATGTTCCGCATTGACTGACCTTCGTGTCTTAAAGTAATGATGGCCTGTCGTTTCTCTTTGCTTATTTGAGCTGTTCTTGCGATAATATGGACTTGGTCTTATACCAAATAGGGCTATCTTCTGTATACCCCCCTACCTTGTCACAACACAACTGATTGGCTCAAATGCATTAAGAAGGAAAGAAATTCCACAAATTAACTTTTAACAAGGGCACATCTGTTAATTGAAATGCATTCCAGGTGACTACCTCATGAAGCTGGTTGAGAGAATGCCAAGAGTGTTCAAAGCTGTCATCAAGGCAAATGGTGGCTATTTGAAGAATCTCAAATATAAAATATATTTAGATTTGTTTAACACTTTTTTGGTTACTACATGATTCCATATGTGTTATTTCATAGTTTTGATGTCTTCACTATTATTCTACAATGTAGAAAATAGTAAAAGTAAAGAAAAACACTTGAATGAGGAGGCGTTCTAAAACCTTTGACCGGTAGTGTACTGTATACACACACACACACATACATACATACACCATATATACAGTTTATATTTATTGGTAGAGAAGATGGGTTCTGTGCTGTGGCCCTTTGGCCCCCCTCAGTCCCTCATCATCTTTATTATAGAGACATGATGATGCTTCTATTACAATCTCATTCTGTACATAATCTATATCGGAAAAAATTGTATTATAATTTTTTTTTGACAAGCAAAATACCAATTTCTTTTCTAAAACGATGTGTCTGATCATCTGTGACTATAAAATAATAAAACAAAGAGAACATAGAGTTGTTTTGTGCCTGTTTATTTGTGTGTGTGTGTGTGTGTGTGTGTGTGTGTGTGTGTGTGTGTGTGTGTGTGTGTGTGTGTGTGTGTGTGTGTGTGTGTGTGTGTGTGTGTGTGTGTGTGTGTGTGTGTGTGTGTGTGTGTGTGTGTGTGTGTGTGTGTGTGTGTGTGTGTGTGTGTAAGCCTGCTTGTGTGTCTGCGTGAGTGTGTATCTGCTCATTCATTAATTTGTGCGTGGGTTTGGGTGTGTTTTTTTGTGTGTGTTTGTGTGTTTGTGTTTCTGTGTGTCTGTGTATTTGTGTGTGTGTCTAGCTTCATAGACATACTGCTGTGCGTTAGATGTGCCAGCCAACCCTAGCAGTACACCCCCTGTCATTACAAGCATACTATAGCTGTAAATCTGGGACAGATCAGGAACACATCGCAGCAGTAGAGTAGGTTTCTTGGTGTGTTTGTGGGGGAGTGAGCCAGTAGGGAGTAAGAGAAATGGAGGGATATGTGAGAGCGTGGGAGTAAAATGGCTATTAGAGGTGACTTTCAGTGGGATAAACTCTCATAACATCCATAAACACACATGCACACAAGCATATTAGCTCACATACACAACAAAAAACGGACTAAACGAGATGTGTGTGTGGTTCAAGCCAGCAGGTGTGGTGTGTGTGTGTGTATCAGCCATTAAGAGGTGTGAAAGTGCTGATGCTCAGAGAGTCAGAGAGACATATTCTTGGAGCTGAGCGATCCCCTGCAGGTCTAGTAACCTTGAGCTTCACCCCCCAGCCAGGGTGAACACTGTCAGGCAGACCAGACAGACAGTGTGTCCCCGTCGACAGCCCCGTCCACACACAGACAGTACACACACAGCCCTTCCGGAGCCCAGCAGGGGGGCCCTAGCCTCTGGCCTGACTACAACCTGCCTGAGACCCCCCAGCGTGTGAGCGTGCTATTGGCCTAACCTGTCTACTGCGTGATGAGAGAGAGAGAGAGAGAGAGAGAGAGAGAGAGAGAGAGAGAGAGAAAGAAGGAGAGAGAGATCAGCCTTCACTCGCTGTATTCATCTATATTTCACAGCAATTTCAATTACTGTCAGTGTAGTTGGAAAAAGAGAGAGAGGCTGATAGAAATAGACAGAAAAGGAGACATGCCTCTGTGGGCTGTCTGCCCCAGGTCACCGTGTCCTAGTGATGCACTCTCTCTGTTCCCTTTCTACCCCAGCCCGTGGACTCCTGCCTGGGCAGATCTGAGGCCGGGAGGGGGTCCTACTAACAGAGAGGGCAGTCCTATACCTGGACCACAATGCTGTCTGGGTAGGGCTAGGGGGATGAAAGGAAGGAGACTGGGGGAAGATAAAGGGAGAGCAGACACACGGAGGAGACTGGGGGAGGATAGAGAGAGAGCAGAGACATGGAGGAGACTGGGGGAGGATAGAGGGAGAGCAGAGACACGGAGGAGACTGGGGGAGGATAAAGGGAGAGCAGAGACACGGAGGAGACTGGGGGAGGATAGAGAGAGAGCAGAGACATGGAGGAGACTGGGGGAGGATAGAGGTAGAGCAGAGACAGGGAGGAGACTGGGGGAGGATAGAGGGAGAGCAGAGACATGGAGGAGACTGGGGGAAGATAAAGGGAGAGCAGAGACACGGAGGAGACTGGGGGAGGATAGAGAGAGAGCAGAGACATGGAGGAGACTGGGGGAGGATAGAGGGAGAGCAGAGACATGGAGGAGACTGGGGGAGGGTAGAGGGAGAGCAGAGACATGGAGGAGACTGTGGGAGGATAGAGGGAGAGCAGAGACATGGAGGAGACTGGGGGAGGATAGAGAGAGAGCAGAGACATGGAGGAGACTGGGGGAGCATAGAGAGAGAGCAGAGACATGGAGGAGACTGGGGGAGGATAGAGGGAGAGCAGAGACATGGAGGAGACTGGGGGAGTATAGAGGGAGAGCAGAGACAGGGAGGAGACTGGGGGAGGATAGAGGTAGAGCAGAGACATGGAGGAGACTGTGGGAGGATAGAGGGAGAGCGGAGACATGGAGGAGACTGGGGGAGGATAGAGGTAGAGCAGAGACAGGGAGGAGACTGGGGGAGGATAGAGGTAGAGCAGAGACATGGAGGAGACTGGGGGAGGATAGAGGTAGAGCAGAGACATGGAGGAGACTGGGGGGGGATAGAGGTAGAGCAGAGACATGGAGGAGACTGGGGGAGGATAGAGGTAGAGCAGAGACATGGAGGAGACTGGGGGAGGATAGAGGGAGAGCAGAGACATGGAGGAGACTGGGGGAGGATAGAGGGAGAGCAGAGACATGGAGGAGACTGGGGGAGGATAGAGAGAGAGCAGAGACTGGGGGAGGATAGAGGGAGAGCAGAGACATGGAGGAGACTGGGGGAGGATAGAGGGAGAGCAGAGACATGGAGGAGACTGGGGGAGGATAGAGGTAGAGTAGAGACAGGGAGGAGACTGGGGGAGGATAGAGGGAGAGCAGAGACATGGAGGAGACTGGGGGAGGATAGAGGGAGAGCAGAGACATGGAGGAGACTGGGGGAGGATAGAGGGAGAGCAGAGACATGGAGGAGACTGGGGGAGGATAGAGGGAGAGCAGAGACATGGAGGAGACTGGGGGAGGATAGAGGGAGAGCAGAGACATGGAGGAGACTGGGGGAGGATAGAGAGAGAGCAGAGACATGGAGGAGACTGGGGGAGGATAGAGGTAGAGCAGAGACATGGAGGAGACTGGGGGAGGATAGAGGTAGAGCAGAGACATGGAGGAGACTGGGGGAGGATAGAGGTAGAGCAGAGACATGGAGGAGACTGGGGGAGGATAGAGGTAGAGCAGAGACAGGGAGGAGACTGGGGGAGGATAGAGAGAGAGCAGAGACATGGAGGAGACTGGGGGAGGATAGAGGTAGAGCAGAGACATGGAGGAGACTGGGGGAGGATAGAGGTAGAGCAGAGACAGGGAGGAGACTGGGGGAGGATAGAGAGAGAGCAGAGACTGGGGGAGGATAGAGGGAGAGCAGAGACATGGAGGAGACTGGGGGAGGATAGAGGGAGAGCAGAGACATGGAGGAGACTGGGGGAGGATAGAGGTAGAGCAGAGACATGGAGGAGACTGGGGGAGGATAGAGGTAGAGCAGAGACAGGGAGGAGACTGGGGGAGGATAGTGGGAGAGCAGAGACATGGAGGAGACTGTGGGAGGATAGAGGTAGAGCAGAGACATGGAGGAGACTGGGGGAGGATAGAGGGAGAGCAGAGACATGGAGGAGACTGGGGGAGGATACAGAGAGAGCAGAGACATGGAGGAGACTGTGGGAGGATAGAGGGAGAGCAGAGACATGGAGGAGACTGTGGGAGGATAGAGGGAGAGCAGAGACATGGAGGAGACTGGGGGAGGATAGCGGGAGAGCAGAGACATGGAGGAGACTGGGGGAGGATAGAGGGAGAGCAGAGACATGGAGGAGACTGGGGGAGGATAGAGAGAGAGCAGAGACATGGAGGAGACTGTGGGAGGATAGAGGGAGAGCAGAGACATGGAGGAGACTGTGGGAGGATAGAGGGAGAGCAGAGACATGGAGGAGACTGTGGGAGGATAGAGGTAGAGCAGAGACAGGGAGGAGACTGTGGGAGGATAGCGGGAGAGCAGAGACAGGCCACATTACCCACAGTTGTCTAGGTAGAGCTAGGGTGAACACGAAGGAGGAGAGAGGGGGTATCTGACAATAGAGGATAGAGGATATAAAGAGAATAGTGGTAAGGAGGGGGCTCTACTAGGGGACTAGAGAGGAAAGAGGAGGGAACTCCTGCAGCTCGGAGCAGCTGTGATCTGCAGTCACCTGGTTCTCCAGGGGACCCAGTCTGCAGAGAGGAGACATGAGGCCCCAGGCAAAATCACAGGCTATTCACAGCAGCCATATGCCCAGCTAGGGAGGAGTACAGACTATGGATGAGGCCCTATGTTACCGTATGACTGTGAATCAATGGCTGGAGTGTTGAGAGGAGACAGAGACCAGAGAGGGACTGAGTAGTGTTGTGTTATGGGCTTAGGGTTAAAGGAAGCTGAGAGGGACTGAGTAGTGTTGTGTTATGGGGTTAGGGTTAAAGGAAGCCGAGAGGGACTGAGTAGTGTTGTGTTATGGGGTTAGGGTTAAAGGAAGCCGAGAGGGAATGAGGAGGCTACTGTTGTGTTGTAGGGGATAGCTCAGCCAAAACCAGCCCAGACCAGGTCAAACCGAGGCTGACTACCAAGACAGACAACTATGATGTTAAACATCTCCATGGTCTGATAGAACAGACCGTACATGAAAGCACAACCAAAGGGTGCCCAGCACTATAACTACTATAACTGCAGGGGAAGCGAAGTGACGGGTAGAGTAGGAAATTAATTAATGTTCTGAAGCAGAGCTGCACCTGCCTCTTGGAGAAGGAAGGAGAGAAGGGAGGAGAGTGGCTCTCTGCTCTCTGAATCATTGAAGTTTTGTGTCTGCCTCTCCGTGACCAGCCAGCCAGCCAGGCGGGCGGTGGACCCGCGGCGGTTAGTTGCATATGAAAGTGTAATGAGATGTCTACTGCCTCGCATAGAATCATCGTCTCTCTCTTCCAGGCGAGCTGGA
Organism: Salvelinus alpinus; assembly: GCF_045679555.1. Taxonomy (NCBI): domain Eukaryota; kingdom Metazoa; phylum Chordata; class Actinopteri; order Salmoniformes; family Salmonidae; genus Salvelinus; species Salvelinus alpinus. The sequence continues at coordinate 30,352,082 of NC_092114.1, forward strand.
CCAGGATAGTAGAGTGTGATAGCACTGACTCCTGGGGAATGACAGAGCAGAGTGGTCTGGTGAACAATACAGAGCCGGAGGACGAGCAGTAGGTGTGTGTGTGTGTGTGTGTGTGTGTGTGTGTGTGTGTGTGTGTGTGTGTGTGTGTGTGTGTGTGTGTGTGTGTGTGTGTGTGTGTGTGTGTGTGTGTGTGTGTGTGTGTGTGTGTGTGTGTGTGTGTGTGTGTGTGTGTGTGCGTGCGTGCGTGCGTGCGTGCGTGCGTGCGTGCGTGCGTGCGTGTGTGTCAGAGCACACATGGGACGACGACGTTTATGCTACGCACTGACTTTGCTGTGATGGATGCAATGTGCCAGTGGGGCCTATCTAGCCATACCTACTTTCTCTCTCCCTGCCTCAGATTCTGCCTGGTTGTGCATATTCCATGTAGTTTGGATAATAATGTCGGAAATGGATTTGTCTGTATTTATTTTCATTTTTATGGCCTTCAAAATAGAAGGAACACCTCACTGCTATATGTTAGTAAAGGTGTAGGCAGACTGGTCATATGTTTACTACTTCATCTGTGATTGTTTTCAGTTGCACTCTTCTTCATATCCACAACATTCTATTCTCTGGTATACCTCAGTGTGTTTCCTGCGACTATCTGCCCCAGGGACTCAGAAAAACATCCCTTTATTACAACGCCCACCTCTACCATCTAAGCTGGGATAACTGCTTGTTTGATTACACATCTGTTGTGGTCTGAGACAAGCTGATTCAGTTAGCTGAGATAGATTGTCGTACAGGACCGAAGGGAACTGTAGATCTGGATAGTGATGTGAAGTACTGTTGTGGGCCTAAGTCAATACGTCAGGTTAAGACGGAATGATAGAAAAATACTAATGAACCCTACACTTAAGGGCAATGACAATGGATGATTTCACTAAGATGCGTTGTGCAGAGCTCACTACCCTCTGGAGAGCCTTGTGGTTGAGTGGAGATGTTGTTTCCTACCTTCCCCACCTGGGAGCTGCCCATCAGAAAGTCCAGGACCCAGTTGCACAGGGCGGGGTCGAGAACCAGGGTCTCAAGCGTAATGATGAGTTTGGAGGGTACTATGGTGTTGAATGCTGAGCTGTAGTCAATCTCCAATGCAGCAGGGGCGGCAGGTAGCCTAGTGGTTAGAGCATTGAGCCAGTAACCGAAAGGTTGCTAGATTGAGTCCCTGAGCTGACAAGGTAAAAATCTGTCGTTCTGTCCCTGAGCAAGGCACTGTTCCAAGGCAGTCATTGTAAATAAGAATTTGTTCTTAACTGAATTGCCTAGTAAAATAAAAATGCACTTCCTAAGGAACTCACTCACCAAGTCAGTGTATACATTATTGTCTGAGGCTACCCGGAACATGTCCATGTGATCGAAGCGTATTAATCCGATTGGTCAGACCATCAGTTGGATAGACCTAAGCACGGGCGCTTCCTGTTTTAGTTTTTGCCTATAGGAGGGGAGCAACAAGATGGAGTCATGGTCAGATTTGCCGAAGGGAGAACCTTGTACGCATCACGGAAGTTAGAGTAGCAGTGGTCCAGTGTTTTGCTCGTCATTACAGTAGTCATACAGTACAGTTACGCTAGGCATTACAGTCATCATACACTACAGTTACACTCGGCATTACAGTAGTCAAACACTACAGTTACACTCGGCATTACAGTAGTCAAACACTACAGTTACACTAGGCATTACAGTCATCATACACTACAGTTACACTCGGCATTACAGTAGTCAAACACTACAGTTACACTCGGCATTACAGTAGTCAAACACTACAGTTACACTCGGCATTACAGTCATCATACACTACAGTTACACTCGGCATTACAGTAGTCAAACACTACAGTTACACTCGGCATTACAGTAGTCATACACTACAGTTACACTCGGCATTACAGTCATCATACAGTACAGTTACACTCGGCATTACAGTAGTCAAACACTACAGTTACACTCGGCATTACAGTAGTCAAACACTACAGTTACACTCGGCATTACAGTAGTCAAACACTACAGTTACACTCGGCATTACAGTCATCATACACTACAGTTACACTCGGCATTACAGTAGTCAAACACTACAGTTACGCTAGGCATTACAGTCATCATACACTACAGTTACACTCGGCATTACAGTCATCATACACTACAGTTACACTCGGCATTACAGTAGTCAAACACTACAGTTACACTCGGCATTACAGTAGTCAAACACTACAGTTACACATGAACACGTATTAGTGTTTCACCCATACTGTAGATGTACTGTATGTACTCGCTCTCTTTTTCTCGCTCCTCCTCCTCTTCTTCTTCTTCTTCCTGATTGGTAATAACTATTTACACATCAGACTGTTAGGTTCTTATTTTTCAGAGTAAATAACTCATGGACACTAGAGAAGCTTAACCAAGTTGAATTCTTCCCAAAGGGTCAACACAGCTGTATTCAGACATCACATTTGACACAAGCCCTGATATTTAACCCTTCCTCCTAGGCTGAGTCTCCTCCTCCATATCTGAACAGCCAATGCATCTCTGTTGCTAGACAGAACCATACTTACATCTGTTCTTCCTCACTTCATCTTACCTGACCTCGACCCCAAAGTGATCACTCCTCCCCAACTCAAGACTGTCATGGTTATTGATACCAGACTGTGTCTCTTCTCCTCCCAGAGGATTCCTGATGGCTAACAATAACATATCCTGTATAATGTAAATGTTATACATCACCCTCTCTCCCTCAGTGACATTGTTATGTTCTAAGATCTCCACCCGTCTCCCCTACACATTCCAAACCCATCTGACTCCTACAGATAACCATTAACTTCTGATGTAAAAACCATTCTCTATCATCCCTCAGATACCATACTTCTGATCTATCACATCTCTAGTATAGCAATGTTCAAAGTTTACCCAGAATCCAACAAGACATACTAATCTGTCTCCATCATGTAGACACTCTGCCTTTCTGGTTTGTCATAAACACTAATTAGTCTTTAAGATTATCAGTCAGTAGCTAGCGGTGGTGTTGTGTGTGTGTGTGAGTGTGTGTGAGTGAGTGTGTGTGTGTGTGGTGGCATAGTCTTCCATCACATGGTGTACTGGGGAATGAGATGTTTAATCTATTGCTAGATCAGAGCTCAGACTAGGATGATGGGGATGGGGAAAGAGCAGGGTAGGGAGGCAGGGAGGGATGGAGTGGGCTGGGAAGAGAAGGAGGAGGTGGTTATGAGAGGCCGGGAGGGTGTGTTGGATTGAGGGATGGAGGGAGGGATAGACCGAGAGAGGGAAGAGAGGGAGGGGGTGGATAAAAGAGGGAATTTGGGCATTTTAACAATGTCTTAATTAAGTTCCTTCTTCTCGGCTGGTGGCAGGCATAAATGGAGATCCTCAGGGATCCAATGATCCACTTTCTGATCTCCACCACAACTTACTGGCACACACTCACGGAAACACACACACACACACACACACACACACACACACACACACACACACACACACACACACACACACACACACACACACACACACACACACACACACACACACACACACACACACACACACACACACACACACACACACACACACACACACACACACACACACACACACACACACACACACACACACACACACACATAGCTCAGCAGCTGATCAAAAAGAAAGAGCAATGCGGAGCGGCCTAGATGATTGAAACACTTGGGACTTTCTCCAGTGTGGGGTTGCTGTGGTTTTCATTGAAACCAACGGAAGTTAGAATTGTTGCAAAGAAAAAACAACAGAAGCTCACTTACTTCAAAAGTAGAGAGAACAAGAGGGGGAGAGCGAGAGAGAGAAAGAGAGAGCGAGAACTATCTCATCCTGGAATATACAAGGTCAGAGGTTATCTACCTTTGGCCTAAAGAGCAGGAACTTAGACTTGGAAATACAGACATTGTCATCCTACAAGAAACATGGTATAAAGGAGTCAGACCCACTGGTTGCCCTCTAGGTTACAGAGAGCTGGTAATCCCATCCACCAAACTACCAGATGTGAAACAAGGAAGAGACTCAGGTGGTATGCTAATTTGGTATAGAGCAGACATAGTTCATTCTATTAAATTAGTCAAAACAGGAACATTTTACATCTGGCTAGAAATTAATAAGGAAATGATCTCAACAGAGAAAAATGTCCTCATGTGTACTACCTATATCCCTCCAATAGAATCCCCATACTTTAACGATGACAGCTTCTCCATCCTAGAAGGGGAGATCAACCATTTCCAGGCCCAAGGACATGTACTAGTCTGTGGCAACCTAAATGCCAGAACTGGACAAGAACCTGACACCCTCAGAACACAGGGGGACAAACACCTACCTGGAGGTGACAGCATTCCCTCCCCCATATGCCCCCCTAGACACAACTACGACAACATAACCAACAAAAATGGGTCACAACTCCTGCAACTCCTGCAGCTCTGTCGGACACTGGGTATGTACATAGTCAGTGGTAGGCTTCGAGGGGACTTCATCTCTTGACAGTAGTACTGACCTCAACCCAGTGTCTCTTAGAGCGTTCACAGTCAGTCCACTGACACCCCTATCAGATCACAGCAAAATCATACCCTACTTGAACAGAGCTTTGCTCAATCATGAGGCATCAAAGCCAAATGAACTAAATAATATTAAGAAATGCTATAAATGGAAGGAAAGTAGTGTGGAAATCTACCAAAAAACAATTAGGCAACAAGAAATTCCCTCCCTTCTTGACAATTTCCTGGACAAAATGTTTAACTGTAATAGTGAAGGTGTAAACTTGGCAGTAGAAAACCTAAACAGTATATTTGACTTCTCAGCTTCCCTATACAATCTAAACATTTCAAGCAGACAATCTATGAAAATTAACAACAATGACAAATGGTTTGATGAAGAATGCAAAAACCTAAGAAAGAAATTGAGAAACCTATCCAAACAAAAACAGAGACCCAGAAAACCTGAGGCTATGCCTTCACTATGGTGACTCACTAAAACAATACAGAAATACACTATGGAAAAAGAAGGAACAGCGTGTCAGAAATCAGCTCAATGTAATTGAAGAATCCATAGAATCTAACCACTTCTGGGAAAATTTGAAAACTCTCAACAAACAACAACACGAAGAGTTATCTATCCAAAATGGAGATGTATGAATAAACCAGTTCTCCAATCTGTTTGGCTCTATAACAAAGAACAAACAGCAAAAACATTTATGTAATCAAATACAAATCTTAGAATCAACTATTAAAGACTACCAGAACCCACTGGATTCTGCAATTATATTGAATGAACTACAGGACAAAATACAAACTCTCCAACCCAAAAAGGCCTCTGGGGTTGACGGTATCCTAAATGAAATTTTACAGACCACAAATTCCAATTGGCTATACTTAAACTCTTTAACATCATCCTCAGTTCTGGCATATTCCCCAAGGACTGATCACCCCAATCCACAAAAGTGGAGACAAATTTGACTCCAATAACTGCCGTGGGATGTGCATCAACCTTGGGAATATCCTCTCTATTATCATTAACAGCAGACTCGTATATTTCCTCAGCGAAAACAATGTACTGAGCAAATGTCAAATTGTCTTTTTACCAAATTACCGTACGACAGACCACATATTCACCCTGCACACCCTAATTGACAAACAAACCAAAACAAAGGCAAAGTCTTCTCATGCTTTGTCGATTTCAAAAAGCTTTCAACTTGGCACGAGGGCCTGCTATACAAATTGTTGGAAAGTGGTGTTAGGGGAAAAACATACGACATTATAAAATCCATGGACACAAATAACAAGAGTGAGGTTAAAATTGGCAAAGGACACACACACACATTTCTTTCCATAGGGCCGGGGGGTGAGACAGGGACGCAGCTTAAGGTCCAATATCTTCAACAAATATATCAACAAATTGGTGAGGGCACTAGAACAGTCTGCAGTACTCGGCCTCACCCTACTAGAATCTGAAATGTCTACTGTTTGCTGATGATCTGGTGCTTCTGTCCCCATCCAAGGAGGGCCAACAGCAGCACCTAGATCTTCTGCACAGATTCTGTCAGACCTTGTCCCTGACAGTAAATCTCAGTAAGACAAAAATAATGTTCCAAAACAATTTCCAGGACCACAAATACAAATTCCATCTAGACGCCATTGACCTAGAGCACACCAAAAAATATACATACCTCGGTCTAAACATCAGCGCCACAGGTAAATTCCACAAAGCTGTGAACGGTCTGAGAGACAAGACAAGAAGGGCCTTCTATGCCATCAAAAGGAACATAAAAAGCAATATACCAATTAGGATCTGGCTAAAACTACTTGAATCACTTAAAGAACCCATTGTCCTTTATGGTTGTGAGGTCTGGAGTCCGCTCATCAACCAAGAATTCACAAAATGGGACAAACACCAAATTGAGACTCTGCATGGAGAATTCTGCAAAAATATCCACCGTGTGCAACGTAAAACACCAAATAATGCTTGCAGAGCAGAATTAAGCAGATACCCGCTAATTAGTGAAGGCCAAACACCATTGTAAATACAATATACTTATGTTTATTTATTTTCCCTTTTGTACTTTAACTATTTGCACATCATTTAGAGAGAGCGCGAGAGAGAAATAATTTAATTGAATTGAATTGAAAGAGAGAGAAAGAGAGAGAGGGAGTGAGAGCGAGAGAGAGAGAGAAATAGAGAGGAGTGAGAAAGAGAAAAGGGAGTGTGAGAGTGAGAGAGAGAAAAGGAGTGAGAGCGAGATAGAGAGAGAAAGAGAGAGAGAGACATAATTTAATTGAATTGAAAGAGAGAGAGAGAAAGGGAGTGTGAGAGCGAAATAATTGAATTGAAAGAGAGAGAGAGAGAAAGAGAGGGAGACAGAGAGAGAGAGAGAGAGAGAGAGAGAGAGAGAGAGAGAGAGAGAGAGAGAGAGAGAGAGAGAGAGAGAGAGAGAGAGAGAGAGAGAGAGAGAGAGAGAAAGAGAGCGAGGTGGGAGTGTGAGAGAGAGCGAGAGAGAGAGAGAGAGAGAGAGAGAGAGAGAGAGAACTTTGAACAGTATCATGAATAGATAATTATTCACTCCATGCTAGCGCTAGCTGAAGGCATTTGTCCCACATATATGAAGCAGCATCCATCTAAGTTGACCTCCACGGCGCACACAAACACACACCGTTCGCCCACGTTCACACTGTTATAAAACAACGAGAGGCTGCTTTGATGTTGGAGAAACACCATCATCTCTGTCCCAGGGGACCGACACTACACACCACGACCCACGACCATGCCAACGTCCCATAATGCACTGCTCAGAGGAAGTCATGCTGTTCACAGCCAAGCAAACATACAGTGTTATCACTGTCTCTCAGTAGCCAATCACAAGAGACCTGTATGGGGCCTCGTGGTCACAACAATGGTCGTCATGATAAGTGTGTCCACATGTTAATGGAATCTGTGGCAACTGTATTTCTCTCTGGATAAGACCTGTCTGCTCAAATCGAACATCAAATACACAGATGTATACACACGTATACAGTTGAAGTCGGAAGTTTACATACACCTTAGCCAAATGCATTTAAACTCAGTTTTCACAATTCCTGACATTTAATCCAAGTAAAAATTCCCTGTTTTAGGTCAGTTAGGATCACCACTTTATTTTAAGAATGTGAAATGTCAGAATAATAGTAGAGAGAATTATTTATTTCATCTTTAATTTCTTTCATCACTTTCCCAGTGGGTCAGAAGTTTACATACACTCAATTAGTATTTAGTAGCAATGCCTTTAAATTGTTGAACTTGGGTCAAATGTTTCGGGTAGCCTTCCACAAGCTTCCCACAATAAATTGGGTGAATATTGGCCCATTCCTCCTGACAGATGGTGTAACTAAATCGGGTTTGTAGGCCTCCTTGCTCCCACACGCTTTTCTGCCCAGAGATATTCTATAGAATTGAGGTCAGGGCTTTGTGATGGCCACTCCAATACCTTGACTTTGTTGTCCTTAAGCCATTTTGCCACAACTTTGGAAGTATGCTTGGAGTCATTGTCCATTTGGAAGACCCATTTGCGACCAAGCTTTAACTTCCTGACCTTTGTCTTGAGATGTTGCTTCAATATATCCACATAATTTTCCTACCTCATGATGCCATCCATTTTGTGAAGTGCACCAGTCCCTCCTGCAGCAAAGCACCCCCACAACATGATGCTGCCACCCCCGTGCTTCACGGTTGGGAAGGTGTTCTTCAGCTTGCAAGCCTCCCCCTTTTCCTCCAAACATAACGATGATCATTATGGCCAAACAGTTCTACTTTTTGTTTCATCAGACCAGAGGACATTTCTCAAAATCTTTGTCCCCATGTGCAGTTGCAAACCGTAGTCTGGCTTTTTTATGGAGGTTTTGGAGCAGTGGCTTCTTCCTTGCTGAGCGGCCTTTGTCGATATAGGACTCGTTTTACTGTGGACATGGATATCTTTGTACCTGTTTCCTCCAGCATCTTCACAAGGTCCTTTGCTGTTGTTCTGGGAGTGATTTGCGCTTTTCGCACCAAAGTACGTTCATCTCTAGGAGACAGAACGCACCTCCTTCCTGAGCGGTATGACGGCTACGGCCTGAATTGATGTGCGCTTTCCATGTTCAATAGAATTAATAAAAATGAATAGATAAAACAATAATAGTGATTGGAGGAGGAGAAGTCAAGAGGTGAGGAAATATTGTGAGACGAAACAGCCGCCATCTTCCACCATCATCTGCATCGTGATCAGCCATCTTGTCAGGTGAAGAACAGACACTGTTTACTCTCTTTCTCTCTCCCTTTCTCTCTAACACACAGCGGTAGAGGTAAAGAGTGAATTAGGTGTGTTTATGTGTGTGTATAGCACAGTATGGCAGTGCAGATGCAGTGAGTCCCTCTGTGAGGATGGCTCCACTTGGACAGGCACACACACACACACACACGCACGCCCGCACGCACGCACGCCCGCACGCACGCCCGCCCGCCCGCCCGCCCGCCCGCACGCACGCACGCACGCACGCACGCACGCACGCACGCACACACACACACACACACACACACACACACACACACACACACACACACACACACTATAAGTCAATGATGTACCCTTGTGAAGAATGAGAATTTGGGTTGAATGAGAGTGAATCAGACAGTGACTGTAAAGCGGTTCACTTTCAATCTGCATCTGAATGGCAGGTTGGGACAGTGAGACAGTGTGCATGTTGAGATGTGCTGTCTACAGGTTAATCCAGCCCTGAGGCCAAGAATCAGACTTTCACATCAGAGAATCAATAATGCACACACAGGCTTGTCAGCCTTTATCACGGTACGGAGACACACACTCATACATACAAACACGAGACACACACACGAGGCACACACGAGACACACAGACAGACAGACAGACAGACAGACAGACAGACAGACAGACAGACAGACAGACAGACAGACAGACAGACAGACAGACAGACAGACAGACAGACAGACAGACAGACAGACAGACAGACAGACAGACAGACAGACAGACAGACAGACACACACACACACACACACACACACACACACACACACACACACACACACACACACACACACACACACACACACACACACACACACACACACACACACACACACACACACACACACACACACACACACACACACACACAGAGACATACCCCCCACCACCACAACAGACACACCACAGCGTTCCATTCAGCCAGACAGACATTCACTGTAGATTGCAGATGACTTAGGCCTCATCTCCCAGAAAGACTTATAAGGGGACTTGCTGCCTTTGTAGTCTCTCTCTCTTCACTTGTCCTCCTGACCTCTGGATGTCTGTTATGTGGCTGGGAGAGGAGGCTACTGTGTATGGAGGAGTACAGGCTACTGTCTGTAACTGTCTACCCGGACAAAGACAGAACCACATGGGGTTTTTATGTGTGGGGTTATGAGTTGGCCACAGGGCTCTCCTTTATTCCCCATCCATGTATGCCTCTGTTCTCTTCCATCCCTCACTCTTTCTCTCATCTCTCATCCTCTCCCTCTTCCCTAAAGGCGTCAGCGAGCTTCAGTTCGGCTGGCGCCTAGCCAGACTCGGCTAGCCAAACTGTGTGCTCGCATACTACTTTAAAAGTCCTTCTCTTGAAAAACCAGACAAAAGAGGCGATAGTACTGTTTGTCCATTTTGAGATGCCATAGCCAGTATACACTTTTCAAAAATAGTCCGAATGAATCTAAGATAACTCAAGAAATCTGTCATTAAAGTTTGACGTTTTTGCCGAAGAGATCTTAGTCGCGCAATTTTATATCTAACTAAGATGTTTGGTGCAGTATATTTATATGAAAAAATGTGCATGAAAACGAGTCGTCTCTTATTGAATGAGATCAAAGACTTCATTGAAGAATCCCTACTATTGACCAATCACCGACGAAGGTGCGTAGACTTCGGCTTCGAACATCGACTTGCCTCCAGAAAAAATGTGTGCCCGAAAAAACCCTCACCGAAGTCCAAAATGAACAAAAACGTCACAAAATATCCTCATAATAGATGCACCATCTTTACTGAACTGTTTCGTCTGGGAAGCATGCGGACGCCTTTGGTGTCTCCCACTTTCTCTCTTCCCACTCTCTCTCCTCGATTCCTCTCTCCTCTCTTTGTGAGTCCCAGCAGAGGTGTCTCCTCTGTCCTCTCTCCTCCATCCCTACATCTCTCCATCCCCCTCTCCCTCTATCCCTCTCTCTCTCTCTGTCACCCAGCTGACGTGAGTGTCCTCTGTCCTCTCTCCTCCATCCCTCCATTTCGCCATCCCTCCATCTCTCCATCCCTCCCTCCATCCGTTTCTCTCTCTCGCGCTCTCTGTCACCCAGCTGAGGTGTCTCCTCTGTCTGCTGATTCATGATATGACTTTTAATATTATTAACTCAGACACGAGTATGCATCTCAAATTAAAATCCTCCAGGCGGAGTGTGTGTGTGTGTTTGTATGTGTGTGTGTGAATGCCAGTGTGTGTGTGCGTGCATGTGTGTAGACATTGCATTGGGAAAGTATTCCGACTCCTTTCCCTTTTTCCACATTTCGCTACGCAACAGCCTTATTTTTTAAATTGATTACATCATTATTTTTCCTCATCAATCTACACACATCACCCCATAATGAGAAAGCGAAAACAGGTGTTGATACACTTTTGATAAATTCAAAATTAAAAACAGAAATACCTTATTTACGTAAGTATTCAGACCATTTGCGATGAGACTCGAAATTGAGCTCAGGTGCATCCTGTTTCCATTGATCATCCTTGAGATGTTTCTACAACTTGATTGGTCTCCACCTGTGGTAAATTCAATTAATTGGACATGATTTGGAAAGGCACACACCTGAAGTGGTGGAAAAGTACCCAATTGTCATACTTGAGTAAAAGTAAAGATACCTTCATAGAAAATGACTCAAGTAAAAGTGAAAGTCACCCAGTGAAATCCTACTTGAGTAAACGTCTAAAAGTATTTGGTTTTAAATATACTTAAGTATCAAAAGTAAATGTAATTGCTAAAATATACTTAAGTATCAAAAGTAAAAGTAAAAGTATAAATCATTTCAAAATCCTTATATTAAGCAAGTCAGATGGCACCATGTTCTTGTTTTACATATTAAAAGGATAGCCAGGGGCACACTACAACACTCAGACATAATTTACAAACGAAGCATGTGTTTGGTGAGTCAGATCAGAGGTAGTAGGTATGACCAGGGATGTTCTCTTGATAAGTGTGTGAATTAGACTATTTTCTTGTCCTGCTAAGTATAAAAAAATGTAACAAGTCATTTTGGGTGTCAGGGAAAATGTATGGAGTAAAAAGTACAATTTTCTTTAGGAATGTAGTGAAGTAAAAGTAAAAGTTGTCAAAAATATAAATAGTAAAGTATAGTACAAATACCCCCAAAATTACTTAAGTAATACTTTCAAGTATTTTTACTTAAGTACTTTACACCTGTCTATATAAGGTCCCACAGTTGACTGCATGTCAGAGCAAAAACCAAGCCATGAGGTTGAAGAAATTGTCCTTAAAGCTCCGAGACAGGATTGTGTCGAGGCACAGATCTGGGGAAGGGTACCAAAAAATGTCTGAAGCATTGAAGGTCCCCAAGAAAACAGTGGCCTCCATCATTCTTAAATGGAAGAAATTTGGAATAACCAAGACTCTTCCTAGAGCTGGCAGCCCGGCCAAACTGAGCAATCGGGGGAGAAGGGCCTTGATGGTCACTCTGACAGAGCCGCAGAGTTCCTCTTTGGAGATGGGAGAAACTACCAGAAGGAAAACCTTCTCTGCAGCACTCCACCAATCAGGCCTTTATGGTAGAGTGGCTAGACGGACGCCACTCCTCAGTAAAAGCACATGACAGCCCGCTTGGAGTTTGCCAAAAGGCACTTAAAGGACTTTCAGACCATGAGAAACAAGAGTCTCTGGTCTGATGAAACCAAGATTGAACTCTTTGGCCTGGTTGCCAAGTATCACGTCTGGAGGAAACCTGGCACCATCCCTACGGTGAAGCATGGAGGTGGCAGCATCATGCTGTGGGGTCGTTTTTCAGTGGCAGGGACTGGAAGACCATTCAAGAACAAGGGAAAGATGAACGGAGCAAAGTAAGGAGAGATCCTTGATGAAAACCTGATCCAGAGTGCTCAGAACATCAGAAGGTTCACCTTCCAGCAGGACAACGACCCTAAGCACACAGCCAAGACAACACAGGAGTGGATTCAGGACAAGTCTCTGAATGTCCTTGAGTCGCCCAGCCAGAGCCCGGACTTGAATCCGATCTAACATCTCTGGAGAGACCTGAAAATAGCTGTGCAGCGACGCTCCCCATCCAACCTGACAGACC